>NW_023458556.1:27366752-27369783 GCF_013731165.1 Rhagoletis pomonella
CCAACAGCTAAAAGGAGTGAAACACAAAATCAAACAAAAAAAAAAAAACAAAAAAAAAAGCACAAAGCCATATTCCAGCTCTTACTTTGCACAAACACACAGCCACAAAAATAACTTGGCTAGATGCCGGCAATGAAGTGCTACGAATGCGACAGGTGCACACTCGACCAGTCAGTCAGTCATGCAAGCAGGCAAGTTGCCAGGACTCAGCACTGCGGTAGACAGTGGAAGCTGGTAAATGGCGGCAAAGCACGTGCGCCATATACGAGCAGCAGGACATGCAGGAAAAAGGATTCCCATGCTCATTTAAGGATACTTCTTACTCAATTTCACTGTAGGGAATGTGGCTGCAGATTGAGTAGAATACTAGTATAAGTACATACATATGTACATATATGTGTATATATGGAAGTGTTTATGCAAGCATGTGCATGCTTACTTTTAGTAACTAACATATGCAAACGCTTGTAACTGCTATTTATGCGCTGTAAGGACACGCGCGTACTACTCAGCACAAAATGCCGCTGCAACACATAAAAGACCTCATAAACACCGTTGCTGGGATCAAAAGTTTTTACTACGCTTTAATCAAATTCGCGGCGCGATTTTGCACCAGCAGACACCACTTGCACTTATACTTGTATGTACTTGTGTAATGGCATCTAAGGTATTAAAGCGGTGCTAAATGTGTTTGCATTGCAATAGCAAAGGTATAGCCTTGGAGCTTAGAGTTGCAGCGGTAAAAAGGAGGCGCAATAAAACGTTGAAAGCATTAGTGGCATTTAAAACTACAGTTGAATGCATGACTTTAATAGAAAATCTTTATATATGTACATATGTATGTATTATCAACTTGATGACTAAAAACGCAAAAGCAGTCTCCAAAAAAATATTCTCAAAAATCAACGCGATTTTGTAGCCGGTTCAAACTTGCACTTCATTATACTAAAACTGAATAGCCTACAAAACTGCATACTCTGAATAAAAAGTTGAAAAGTTAGTTGACATTTTTTTGGAATTTTTGTGAGACTTTGATTTATATGGTTTATATTATAGAATGAACTATATTTTCATAAATAAATAAGGCAAAAATTTTTCGAGAAAATAATTGCTAATATTATATTAGAACAAGGTGTATACTTTCATTTGTCGCCTAGTGTATTTAAATACAAAAACTGTTTGTATAACCTTTGGACCTTTTCGATTGGTTTAGCAATGTGGTGCATTGTAGGCAATTTATTTACTAATGTTTTTGGCGCTTGCATGTACAATAGGGTGGTCCTAAAAAAATAAAGTCATCCCATAGGATTATTCTATATCGAAAAAATATACACCGATTTTTCCATCTTGAAATCAAAAAATATTTAGAGGTCGCTCAAAGCGCTCAAAGTTTTCCCAGTGTTTTAAGTATATGGTAAACAAACAACTTTCCCTAGAAATTTTGTAGAATTCTTAAAAATCAATATTTTTGCGAGGCTGCCAATAAGAATACCCAATTGTTTATTTTATCATTTTTTAATATTCAAGATTTTTCTTATACCTCTCTCGATTGATACCCATATTGAAATATTTTGTTTAACATATTATTTAAATCGATTTAAAATTTTTAAACAAGTGGCAACTCTCTTAAAGAATATTTTCGAAACAAATGGTGTTTTTGAACCTCTTTGATTTGACTCCAATACTGAATCGACTGTAACCTTTTAAACAGCTGGTAACCCCCTTAAAAAAATTTTAAATAAATAGTTTTGCAACATATTTCGTTCGAAACCCATGCTGTTGTAACATTTATTTAACTTATTACTTTGTTGATTTTAACTTTGAAAAAATGTGGCAACTTGTTTGCCAAATTTCATTGAAATACATCCAGTCTCATTCACTCACAAACGTTCACATTTATAATCGGTATGTTTTTGTTTAACCATCATAAGCTAGTAGCTAAGTCTTGGTCAAATATAACCAAAATTGCTTATTTCTTATCGAGGCGAATTCATACAAGGTGGTGTTGCCGGAGCAGCCGGCCTAATCTTGGCAGTTGTAGGACTGCAAAAAAAAAATAATATTTCAAATCAAGTTTCTTCAGATTTTTTTGTGCGAATATCTGCTTCATGGTATTTAGTAAAGCATTCGATTTGCGTCGGGCCAATTTCAGATGAAAATTGAAATGGCACTTAAGTTTAATTTGGTTCTGCGTCAGATCACTCTTCGTATTTAGGTTATAAACTATATTAATAATTTAATAGAAATATTTTTTAACATACATACATACACATTGATTACTTTCAAACGTGTTTTGAACCATCTTAACGCCAAATATTACAGTTTATTTCTCCCAATTTTCTTTTTCTCTCTAATTCTAGCGAAATCAAACTTGCACCATTGCCGTCGTTCATTGCATTTGGGTCGACACAATCAAGAGGAATTGACCATGCAATGAAATTAGTGTCAGACGGCTCAACATGATGGCAACCGCAATTGAAACCACATTTATCACTCGCCAGGTGGCGCCCACATCAGTTGCATTAGCAGCTAAATTGTCGCAGACAAACCGAGTGAACCCACCGGCAGCAACACAAACATTTAACACAACAACAACAACAACAACAGCAGCAGCACTGACTTCAACAGAAACACCGGAGAGACCACAAAGTTTGTGTTCAAGAACCACAGCAAAAACAACAAAGCATTGTCTTTTCAAGCATACACCATACTTAGCCACGTTCGGCCCTAGCACTGGCCGCCACATGCGGCAAATACTCAATGCACATCTGGTTATTACAGCAACAACACTGCAGCAATGTGCGGCAGTACGATGGCAACTGTTGGTTGTCTTCCTTATCTGCAACTGCATTGGTGAGTAGGTTCTTGGTACTTGCTATGGCACACTGTAGTCTAAATGTGTACGAGTGTGTGTGTGTGTGTGTGTGTGTGTGTGTGTGTGTTGTTGCTCGAGTCCTGCAGGAAATGAAGCTAACTCGAAACTAAAACTAATTAATTTTTGCTTTCAATTAAATTTATACTGACTTTTGCG
>NW_023458556.1:27369883-27373858 GCF_013731165.1 Rhagoletis pomonella
CGCAAAAGTCAGTATAAATTTAATTGAAAGCAAAAATTAATTAGTTTAGTTTCGAGTTAGCTTCATTTCCTGCAGGATTCGAGCAACAACACGCACACATACACACACACACACACTCATACACATTTAGACTACAGTGTGCCATAGCAAGTACCAAGAACCTACTCACCAATGCAGTTGCAGATAAGGAAGACAACCAACAGTTGCCATCGTACTGCCGCACATTGCTGCAGTGTTGTTGCTGTAATAACCAGATGTGCATTGAGTATTTGCCGCATATGGCGGCCAGTGCTAGGGCCGGACGTGGCTAAGGATGGTGTATGCTTGAAAAGACAATGCTTTGTTGTTTTTGTTTTGGTTGTTGTTGCTGATGTGGTTCTTGAACACAAACTTTGTGGTCTCTCCGGTGCTTCTGTTAAAGTCAGTGCTGCTGCTGCTGCTGCTGTTGTTGTTGTTGTTGTGTTAAATGTTTGTGTTGCTGCCGGTGGGTTCACTCGGTTTGTCAGCGACAATTTAGCTGCTAATGCAACTGATGTGGGCGCCACCTGGCGAGTGATAAATGTGGTTTCAATTGCGGTTGCCATCATGTTGAGCCGTCTGACACTAATTTCATTGCATGGTCAATTCCTCTTGATTGTGTCAACCCAAATGCAATGAACGACGGCAATGGCGCAAGTTTGATTTAGCTAGAAATAGAGAGAAAAGGAAGATTGGAAGAAATAAACTGTAATATTTGGCGTTAAGATGGTTCAAAACACGTTTGAAAGTAATCAATGTGTATGTATGTATGGTAAAAAATATTTCTATTAAAGTATTAGTATAGTTTATAACCTAAATACGAAGAGTGATCTGTCGCAGAATCAAATTAAACTTAAGTGCCATTTAAATTTTCATCTGAAATTGACCCGACGTAAATCGAATGCTTAACTAAATAACATGAAGCAGACATTCGCACAAAAAAGTCTGAAGGAATCAAGATTAGGCCGACATAGAAAACAAAAACACACCGATTATAAATGTGAACGCTTGTGAGTGAGTGAGGCTGTATGTATTTCAATGAAATTTCGCAAACAAGTTGTCACATTTTTTCAAAGTTAAAATCAACAAATTAAGAAGTTAAATAAATGTTACCACAGCGTGGGTTTCAAACGAAATATGTTGCAAAACTATTTATTTCAAATTTTTTTAAGGGGGTTACCAGCTGTTTAAAAGGTTACAGTCGATTCAGTAAATTTTAAATCAATTTAATTAACAAGTTAAATAAAATATTTTAATATGGGTATCAATCGAGAGAGGTATAAGAAAAATCTTTAATATTAAAAAATGATAAATAAACAATTACTGGAAGCCTCTTGAATAGAACCAGCATTTTCCAATCGAAAAATATTGATTTTCAAGAATTCTATAAAATTTCTAGGGAAAGTTGTTTGTTTCCCATATACTTAAAACACAGGGAAAACTTTGAGCGCTTTGAGCGACCTCTAAATACACTGGACCACAAATTTCACCTTTTTCTCTTTACCAGAAACGCCGTTATGAAATTCTTATGTAAAATCACCCCCTGATTCCGAAAATCAAGGTTATTTTTAATTCTATGGTACCGTTTTTGAGATATTTGCAATTTACCGTTTTTGCAAAAAAAAAAAAATTGGGTCCACTTTATCATATATATCTCAAGAACGAATTAAGCAATTCCAAAACGGTTTAAAGCTTTTAAAAGGTAATACAATTTTCTATAAACTGTGCATACAACACTTTTTACTAGGCCCTGTAGATTCAAAGATAACGAACAATCATTATCGATTTTTTAAATTTTTTTTGTAAAAATATAAAAAAAATTGTACTTTGCGGGGAAGGATCTCGAAAACCTTTTATTTTTTTGCAGATTTTTTTTTTCTCCCTAAGCTCTGTTGTATTACAAAAAAAATAAGCTATTATCGAAGAAAATCGATGCAAAACTACGTAAGTTATAAGCGATCAAATAAAAATACCCAGGTTGCGCAACTTCAATGTATGTACCTATACATACATACATATATTAAAGGTATAAAGTGCAAGTGAGATATTATCCGGATAAACGAATAACACCATTACAATGATAACACTTTTTCTTTAAATAAATCAAATAGTACTTTTAATACTCGAATTGTATTATAGTAGGTAGAGTGGTTGCATCGAAAGGAAGAGTGGTTGGGTTCGAAACCTGCTGTAGGCATGTAGTTATAAACATGTATTTCCGTCAGTTATGGGTAAGTATGCAGGTAGATTTTCAAAATTATAAGACACAGAAAATTTCTAAAGCCTACATCTAAAACAGGTAGTATTTTCTTTTCCCGGCTTGTTATAAAAAGGAACCTTTCTGTCTAGGTAAGATTTGATTTTTTCAATTTTATTCTTGTTCCGAGTATAAATATGAGTTAATGCGCTTTGAAACTTCATAACATCTTCAAGGCTCGCCGGAGATAGTTCAGTTCATAAGTCTAATTTCAAAACCGTGATTTATTAAAAAAAATAAAATGAGTAAAAGGACGCGAGAATTTGAGTGTAATAAGGATCCAGATATGTTCTGTTTCATGTGTGGCCAATATACTATCATAAGGCGACGACGAGTGTTCTCAGATCATATCAAAACTTTATACTCCAAGTATTTTGGAATTGAGCCTAAAAATGCTGAAAAACCATGGACACCGAACACTTTGTGTACATCGTGTCGAGTAGAATTGATTCAGTGGGAATCAGGACAACAAACAAAATTTGATACACCAATGATATGGAGAGAACCTACTTGCCATTCAATAGAGTGTTATATTTGTCAAACAAAAGTACTTGGCGTTGGAAGATCAAGAGGAGTAACCTATGCTAGCGTACCTACAGTGACATTACCAGTACTACATTCAACGGCAGTTGCAGATCCAGTTCCATTGTCAACAGTAACATCTGAGTGCGGGGGATCAAGTTGTACTGAATTTCGCATGGAAAACGAAAGAAACGTTCTGTCACAAGCGCAACTTAATGATTGGATAAGAGATTTGGAACTATCCAAGGAAAAGGCCGAGATCCACACTTCTCGTATGCAACAATTTAAATTTCTGTCATCCGATGTTAAGGTGACATATAGTAGAACTCGTCACGAACCATTTTCCAAACACTATACCAAGAAAGACAGTATATGCTACTGCAACGACATCCCTGGTTTATTCAAAGAGTTTGGTCAAACATATGATTCAAAAGAGTGGCGATTGTTCATAGACGGCAATAAACTGAGTTTGAAGGCTGTATTATTGCATATTGGTAACAAAAAGCCTTCTATCCCGATTGCACATGCAGTAAATACAAAGGAAACCTACGAGGAAATGCAAAAAATACTCAAATTTATCAAATATGAAGAGCATGATTGGAAAATATGTTCTGATCTCAAAGTCGTTGCAATGCTATGCGGTCTACAAAGTGGCTACAACAAGCACTGCTGCTTCCTCTGCAAGTGGGATAGCCGAGCTCGTAAGGACCACTACGTCAGAAAGGATTGGCCGGAAAGAGTCGAGTTTACCGTTGGTGAATATAGTATAAACATAAATAAATTTAAAAAAAAAGTTAAAAATATGGGTAATTTCATTCGTAAATTGAACTTTTAACTCAATAGAAACAGAGCATAGCTAGACATTTCACTCTTCTTTATACCATACATACGTTTTGAGGTATACGTTGAAATTGCGCAACCTGGGTATTTTTATTTGATCGCTTATAACTTACGTAGTTTTGCATCGATTTTCTTCGATGATACCTTATTTTTTTTGTAATATAACAGAGCTTAGGGAGAAAAAAAAAATCTGCAAAAAAATAAAAGGTTTTCGAGATCCTTCCCCGCAAAGTACAATTTTTTTTATATTTTTACAAAAAAAATTGAAAAAATCGGTAATGATTGTTCGTTATCTACAGGGCCTAGCAAAAAGTGTTGTATGCACAGCTTATAGAATT
>NW_023458556.1:27373958-27376830 GCF_013731165.1 Rhagoletis pomonella
AGAGGAAGGAAAATTTAAATACCTAACCTAATAACAATGGTGGGGGTTAGGTATTTAAATTTTCCTTCCTCTTTGTCTTTATATCTAGGTTTCTTTACTTTTATTTTAATTTCTGTATTTATCACTTTCTTCTTCTCCATACTCAACTTTACCTTCTTCCTTGTTTGAGTCTAATCTATTCATGTACATACATACATACATTTTATTCCTGAACTGCTGCTTAGCACGTTTCTTTAATTCGCTATCAATATTAAAGCATACATTTAGGGGGCATTTCCGACCCAACCATGTACATGTATGGCATTGGTATTGGTGTGACTTTTGAATTGATTTTATCGCTCCATTTTAAACTAATTTGAAATTTTATTCATTGCCTGCACATCAGCATCAAAATACCTTTCTAATGATATATAATTGTCTATACCTTAGAATTATAGTTTAGCCGTAAAGGGGGTGTAAAGGAAACATGATTGCCTATTTATATAATGATTGATTAAGTTGCGGTCACAAACAATTACGCACATGCAAGCACCTGGCATCTACATACATACCTACATACATATGTACGTAAATGCATACAGTAGCATAAAATGTATTTAAAAAGCGTAAATGCCAAAAATTGACAGTGCGGTTTAAGCTGCGGTAGCCACCTATAATAGCATGGCCTTTAGCGTTTACCATTGCTGTCACTCTGCTTCTGTTATGCGAAATGATGCCTGCCATAGGCGCACTTCTGCTGCTGTTTCATATTTGCACTTCCATTACTCAGAAGAGGTTGCCATTAATTGCTTGACTCAGCCCGCCAACTATGCACAAATATATTTCATACTCGCTGTTCATGCAAATATACTCATTTACATATATATGTATATTAGACTGCATCACTCTCCATACAAAAAAAAAATCGGTACTGTTTCTCCACTGGAATATTAAAATATATTATATTTCAAGACTTCCACAAAAAAATCTCGCAAAAATATTAAGAATTACGTGAGCTGGACCGATTTGAAAATACCTCCAAAAATTGAGTTTTTTATTAAAAAAAAAAAAAATTTTTTAATCTTAAAAAAAATACCTCTGATGACTAAACAGTTTAAGCTTAAAAAACTGCACAAAAATTAAAAAAAAAAATTTACGGAATCATAATAATGAGATTTTTGATGCTATTTTTGAACTTTTTTCAAAGACAGGTTTAAGAAAGACTTGAATAACTCAGCCAAAACCTTACCAATAAGTCTTTTTGCGAAGAAATAAAAAGGGTGAGCAAATACCTTTCCACTGATACCCCATGAGTCTACATCGGTGAAGTTTTGGGGCAGTTATTTAAGTTTTTCTTACACAAATCTTTGAAAAAAGTTAAAAAACAGCATCGAAAATCTCATAACTATGATTCCGTTGATAAAAATAATTAATATTTTTATGTAGATTTTTTAAGCTTAAACAGTTTTGTGATCTGAGGGGATTTTTTCCAAAAAACCCTTTAAGAAACTATTTTTATTCATAAAAAACTCCATTTCTATAGGTATTTTCAAACCGCTCCAGCTCACGTAAATCTTAATATTTTTCCGAAATATTTTGGTAGAAGTCTTAGAATATACTAGATTTTGTAATCCCGCCGGAAAAACCGCAACTTTGTTTTTTTTGGTGATGCAGTCTAATGTACATACATATACCGATGAAATATTTCTCAGTTGTTTTACTGCTGCTTTTGATTGATTTTTTTGGCCACTGTGATTGTGGTTTAAATAAATGCAATTTGCAAAAAGCACTCAACAGGATAAAAGCTTTTAATATTGGCAACGTTTTATCAAATTATTCAGTGAGCAAAAGCATACATACATACATGTGTACATAATTATACATATGGTGAAAGGAACCAGCGAATGGGCATCAACCAGCGATAAACTAACTTCGATTTTGAAGGAACTGAGGGACCTAGAGAGACAGCGGCGTATCAGCCGTACTTAAGCCAACTCTTAGCATAGCCGCGGACTGGAACTAAACTATGATGTTCGCCAACCAAAGCGTAGGCGCGGACTGGAACCTAGGCCGTTCCAGCCGCTCGAGCAGTGCGGCTTAGAAAGTTGTGCTTTCAGACCGCACCTTGAACATGAAATCTAACAATTACAGCGCATGCGCGGACTGGAACCTAGGGCGTTCCAGCCGCTCAGGTGGCAATCTCGAAATTTTGTGAAATCGATAAATACGCGCGGACTGGAACCTATGGCGTTCCAGCCGCCCAAGTGGCAATATCGAAAAACTATTGCAATCGAAAATAGGCGCGGACTGGAACCTAGGGCGTTCCAGCCGCTCAGGTGGCAGTCTCGAAAAAATTTTTAAATCGATAAATATGCGCGGACTGGAACCTAAGGCGTTCCAGCCGCCCAAGTGGCAACCTCGGAAAAAATTTTTGCAATCGAAAATAGGCGCGGACTGGAACCTAGGGCGTTCCAGCCGCAAATAAAGTACAGTTTCGAATTTCGTCCACACGGGGCGTTGGTGCGGATTGGAACCTAGACCGTTCAAACCGCAAAGGCAATATACATACGTATGCGGGCTTGAAACTCTTCGCATAAGGCATTTTAAGGTTTTTGCTCTTACTGTCTATAAAGGCGAAAATAATAAGTTGTATCTAAGAGATAAATGAATAAATAAATAATAAATAAATAGTTAAAAAAGGGTAATTATCCTTAAACAAGACAAGAGTACAACCGACTGGAACGAACGTGCGAGTCTAGTGCTCAACCGCCTCCCGACGAAATACTTGACGGTGGTACCGGGGGGGTTTGGTACTCGGACAGTAGGAGGTTTAGTTCGGGTTAAAGTCCCACACTGACGGGTATAGGCTTTCGATGCTTCCTCCTCGTAAAAA
>NW_023458556.1:27376930-27377798 GCF_013731165.1 Rhagoletis pomonella
AAAAAAAAAAAAAAAAAAAAAAAAAAAACATAATTATACATATAAATATAGATATTCCACTGATAAGGACACAATTGACCTGGGTTACATATACTATGTAGAAGTATACGCACATACCTTGTTGCAAGTTTCAGAAAAATGTCTATGGGTAGACTTTCAAATTTGGTAAGGCAAGTCACTACCGCTGTGAAGTACTGGTTGGCAGTGCGCGCTACCATTCCACAGGGCCAGGCCCTAGTTTTCGAACATTGCTGTAAGTCCCTCCGCTTTGTGTGAAAACATATCAAGGCGCACCACAAATCGGAGGAGAAGCTCGGTCAAACATATTGTGTAATCGCCAATCTATTATTATTATTAAGGAAGGTCACAGATTTCAGCGGTGCGGGAGATACTTGCCATAGGTGGCAAAGCAGAAGGATCTGAACCGGGGTAAGACTGTTAAAAAGAAATGAGGTGCTGCAAATATAAGTTATGCCACTGAAAGGCGAAAGGGAAGGTACCAAAATTAAGGATAGGAGCTATAAAACCAGGACTAAGCAATACTAACAGCACTAAGGGCGTCAGAGAGGCAGTTCTGCCGTTTCCCCAATGTTATATTCATTGGTGATGATCAGGGAAAGACTGAAGCGCGATAGTGGAACAAATTTTTAAGAGAGGGCTAGACTCCAGTTTGACGGCATCCAGTTTAGACTAGGTCGATTGCTTTGATCTATCGTGTAGGTGAGTTAAATAGCCAAAAAACTGCCGGGCTCGAAAAGTGTGGTATTATCAACGTGCGATGGAGATAATAAATCCAGTGTATATATCATGACTATTTAATTACACAGGTCAACAACGTTTTGTTCTAGGAAAGTGTAGGGTCATTTTC
>NW_023458556.1:27377898-27382395 GCF_013731165.1 Rhagoletis pomonella
TACACTTTTATAGAACATTCCGAACCCATTTTTTTGCAGACCTGTGTTACCAAAAGCTGCAGTTGTGGGATGGAAAAATATCTGTTGACCTCATTATCGCCCAAAAGGCATCAAGGCCGATACTCCACGGAGCGGAGTTCCCGAAAGAACGGAGATTATGTTTTGAGATGGAACACAATACGAGAACCGTTTATGCGGTTGGGCTAGCGGCAAACCTCAGGTACAAATTGAAAATAGTGCTGGTACAGGAATCCTAAGTATTTCGGGTAAAATTAGATGTTTGGCAGTAGAAAGAAGGCAGGTAATTTAAGATTTTTTATAACTCTTGGTTTGAAACTTATTTCCTGTGCTTCCGATTTCCTGCCCATGGACTCAGTTTGGGGCTCATTCCGCAAATCTTTTCATGCACACTAGTGCGACCAAAACGTGAGCGACAATAAACAACTTAAGTAGTAACCAAGAGTCCGGCGGGCATACCCTGATCGCCTACCGTCAAGAGACGACGAAGAATCTTCTCGGCAATACCTACCGCCGTACACCGTGTATGCCTCAGCCCCAGCAAGTAGCATCCATGTATATTTATGGCGGCTGGCAGTTATAGAAATTGCTGTGGTTAAGTTTAACTAATGATTTGATTATACTTAAATTAGATAAGTTAACGCCGCTAAGTACTCCAAATTACCTAAAATTTTAAGAGTACTACAAGCTGGTTGAGGTATACGTCAGTTCCTTGAAACGGGATGAAGCGATTCAAATAAGTCATAAGTCGAATCCCTCCGCATTGAGGGTGATAGCACCATAGCAACAAGGAAGTTTTAACGGGCAATTTCATCTTTAAAAAATTACGGGCTTCCATAAAGCAGGCGGCCGCTGTGGTGTAGTGGTAAACAGTATGCGCTTCCACTCCGCAGTGCCTGGGTTCAAGCCCTGATCAAAGCACCATCGCAAACAAATATATATAGAAAAAAGGTTTTTTTTCTTAACAGCAGTCGCCCCTCGGCAGGCAATGGCAAATCTCCGAGTATATTTCAGCCATGAAAAACAGCTTCTTATAAAAACACAATCGCCGTTCGGAGTCGGCGCAAAACTGTAAGTTCCTCCCCTTTGTGTGACAACATCAAGGTGCACGCCACAAGACGGAGGAGAAGCTCGGCCAAACACACTAAAACATATGTGTAAGCGCCAAACTATATAATACAGCAGCACTGGAAGGATATCCACAAGCCTCTTTTGTTTCCTCCTCGCTGCATATGTCGCTAAAAATAAGCATCGCCTTTGCTTATCGTAACTCCTCGTATCTTGTCACCCTCGGTCAATAAGCTGCTACGATGCCTGAAGCATGAATGGGGCCATACAAAAATTGAGCAGCATTCAATGAACAGAATGTGAAAGTGGCAAAGGATCAAATAAATTGTGTCCAACAAAACTCCTCATTGGAAACTCTTAATCTTAGACACAAAATGCCACACTATTGAAGATCAAAGCAGCACGGGCATGGAAATATTCTTGACAAGCTTTTAGAATAGAGGAAGCAATCAAACGGCATACCTCTTCAATAGATTCCAAGAACAAGTTTCTTTTGGAATTTTCTTTTAGGCGGGATTGGAGTAGAAGCGCCATTATTGGGCAGACCTCTATTGGCATCTATAAAAATGGGACCAATATGAACGGAGGTATTCTCTAAGACACTAGATGTTTCTATCTCGTTCCGACTAACTAACTTTGCTAGTATCTAGAAAATAAATTGAGAAAAATAATACATTTTCTGAGGTGGACAAGCAACACTACTGACCGTAAATTGGAATGGACACGGCTATCTTAAGCATCTGAGTTCCCAGCAACAGGAATATATACGATAACGAGGGGGTGGGAGTAATCAAAAGGCAACTGCTACACACTTAAATTCGAACGCATGTTTGAAAACCGATGAAGCAATCTACAAACCTGTAAAACTACAAGGAAGCTGTAAGCGCGCTCTGGTTAATCAAACCCCGAAGATCACTTAAGGACTTCAAGAATATATAAATAAGAATTTCGTGGTGAACATGCAGCTAAATTGGGAATTTCGTACAACCTTTGGAAATGTAGCTGTAATCTCGAAAAAAGTAGTGGAACAGTCAAAGTCTTCAAACTTTGGAAGAAATTAAGGAAAATTCAGAAAAATTTCAAATTTAAAAATGGACAGAATTCAGCGTTCAAATATATTGTTGGTTGAATTTTAAATGATTTAAACTATTTCCCAGCTTCTTTTTGCACATAACAAATTTTCGCCAATATAACAACTGGCAGTGAAAATTGTAAACCTACTTCTTCAGTATGGCAACAAAAATCACTACCACTAAAACATATTTCGAAATTTCCAATAAAAAAAAAAACCCAAAAAAACTTCATAGCCAATCTATCAAGAAAATTTAATTATAAACTAAATTTCATCGACGAGTAAAGAGCAAAACCAATAAACGAACGAAAAAAGGATTAAAAAATAAATTGCTTTCTTGGGCGCTTAAATGGTTTACTAAAATTACACAAACCAAAATCGAAGACTAACCAAGCGAGTGGCGGAAAAATACAACAAGAAGCCATAGAATTTTCTCAAAACGCAGCACCAAAAAACTTTTTTGATACCCACAAACGAGAAAAACTTTAGAAAGCCACATTAGCTGAACGAAGGGGCGCACATTGTTGCCGTTGAGGCGTAAAAATGGCAAAAAAAAGAGTTAAGAAAGTAGCAGCAAAGGGGTTGCGGCGGCAGTGGCAAGTCAACCACAGACAAGACAAAGTTTAAGAGTAACAACAAAAGCGCACTTCTAAGTACGGGGAGTGTTAAAAGGGCGGAAAGAAGTCGTGTAAAAAGTGTAAAATCTTTATTGATTTCCTAGGCGTTATATGTAAACATACAAACATACTCGCTTATAGACATGTATGTATACGCATTCACATAAGCTAAAGGTTTGCGGCTGGTAACATGTGCCGTGATTTTTTTTCTGTACACTATCAGAAGCATCGGGCAAAATTTGTTATTAAATTTTCTTTTAGTATGTAGTTGTGCTAAGTCACTTTTGGCGAGGAGTCGAATTTGTGTCAAATTTTTTAAGTAAAAATTGACGACAAAAAATTCATGGATTTTTTACTCTTAAAGGATTAATTGCGATTGTTTGAAATTAATTAAGGGGAGTGGAATAAAATGGCGGAAAGCTTTATACGTTTATGAGAACGCCGTAAAATACTAGTGGCCCTATTAGTATAGAGAAAATAGATTTAAGAAGCTTTATTAAATAACATCTACATAAATATTTTGTTTATAATGCATTTTAAATTTATTCTAGTTTTTATGAATGTCGATGCTATTATTTACCAGGAACCGCAACTTGTATGCTTTCTTTTAAAAAATTCGATATTTATTTTTTCATCGATATATTTCCGCCAAAATAATATTAATATTGGAATTTTAATTTCTCAATCGAAAACAAAAGTGAATAATTGACTTTTTAAAAGTAAGTAATTGACTTTTTTCGATCGAACATAATTTACCTTTTGACTTTTATTTTCCCAAATCAATTCAAAAATAAAAGTTAATGGTGCATATTCTTGTTTACATACGAATCAAAATCAATGAAATTTTCTATTTAAAAAAAAAAGTCGATTCGTACGAAAATAAGAATGCGCCTAAATATCTAACATATATTTTTCCGAACAATAATAATAGTTAAAATTTTACATTTATTTTTTCGATCAATAATGGCAATTAATAATCGATTTCCATATCGTTTTATTGCAGCTCTTATTTGCGGTCATTGCCGAAACGACTAATATCTGGTTTACAAGCAAGAAAAAATACAAATTACATTTTTATTTTTACTAGTGTTCGCCCAGCGGTTGAAATTCAACCGCTAAAATTAAAGATAGTTTATGTGAGTTGAGTTGAGCTGAAATAACATTAGTTGGAATGGGTTAAGTGGAGGGGAGTTTAGCTTAGTACTTAGCATTACATAACATACCATAACATAAGATTAAGTAACATAACATATGTAGCATAACACACCACAATATAACATCGCACACTCTTCAGTTGTATTTCCTTTTTATCCCTATCACTTTCTTCCTCTCTATCTATGCCAAATGATGTCACTGATGCCACATCAAGTGATATCATGTCATGTGGTGAAATTTGGTGTGGAAATTACGGTGTTGTGAATTCAGGTATGGTGGGCTTAAGGGTGTAGTGAGTTTATGTGTGGTAAATTTAGGTGTGGTGAGTTGAGGTGTGGTGAGAAAGTTGAGGTGTGGTTAATTAAAGTGTGGTGATTTGAGGTGTGGTGAGAAAGTTAAGGTGTGGTGGATTTAGGTGTCGGGGGTTAAGGTGTGGTGAATTAATGTTAGGTGAGCTCAGGTAAGTAAGTTTTTAAGCGGTGGTGAGATGAGTTGAGGTAAGTTAAGTTAAGGAGTTATGATCTTCATTTTCATCTTCATCTTCATCTTCATCTTCATCTTCATCTT
>NW_023458556.1:27382495-27392378 GCF_013731165.1 Rhagoletis pomonella
CGCTTTTTTATCGACAAATTTTGTTCAGCGATGAGGCTCATTTCTGGTTGAATGGCTTCGTAAATAAGCAAAATTGCCGCATTTGGAGTGAAGAGCAACCAGAAGCCGTTCAAGAACTGCCCATGCATCCCGAAAAATGCACTGTTTGGTGTGGTTTGTACGCTGGTGGAATCATTGGACCGTATTTTTTCAAAGATGCTGTTGGACGCAACGTTACGGTGAATGGCGATCGCTATCGTTCGATGCTAACAAACTTTTTGTTGCCAAAAATGGAAGAACTGAACTTGGTTGACATGTGGTTTCAACAAGATGGCGCTACATGCCACACAGCTCGCGATTCTATGGCCATTTTGAGGGAAAACTTCGGAGAA
This sequence comes from Rhagoletis pomonella, assembly GCF_013731165.1. Classification (NCBI taxonomy): domain Eukaryota; kingdom Metazoa; phylum Arthropoda; class Insecta; order Diptera; family Tephritidae; genus Rhagoletis; species Rhagoletis pomonella. The sequence continues at coordinate 27,382,867 of NW_023458556.1, forward strand.
CAATTCATCTCAAGAAATGGACCGGTAAGTTGGCCACCAAGATCATGCGATTTGACGCCTTTAGACTATTTTTTGTGGGGCTACGTCAAGTCTAAAGTCTACAGAAATAAGCCAGCAACTATTCCAGCTTTGGAAGACAACATTTCCGAAGAAATTCGGGCTATTCCGGCCGAAATGCTCGAAAAAGTTGCCCAAAATTGGACTTTCCGAATGGACCACCTAAGACGCAGCCGCGGTCAACATTTAAATGAAATTATCTTCAAAAAGTAAATGTCATGGACCAATCTAACGTTTCAAATAAAGAACCGATGAGATTTTGCAAATTTTATGCGTTTTTTTTTTAAAAAAAGTTATCAAGCTCTTAAAAAATCACCCGTTATAAAATGGTACCCTGAAATGCCAGTTTAATAGGGTCGAGATGGGGATGGTATTCTTTTGTAGAAGGGAAGTTCAAGCACTTAGTTTTTAATGCTAAAATCAAGTTACGATTTTTATTTGAGGGTTTCATTCGCGTCGGAACTGGTTGTGGCTGTCAAAAAAAAAAGACAAAATTAACAAATTTTTTTTTTCCACAAATCACTGTAGTGTATACTAGGCGACAAATGAAAAGGTACACCTTTTTCATGAAAAATTTTTGTGCATTAATTATTTATGAAAATATAGTTATTTTTTCACCTTATATAAAGTTCACAAAAATTACAAAAATGTTCATCAAAATTTTAAACTTTTTATGCAAAATTTTCAGGTATGCAGTTTTGTAGCCCATTCAATTTTAGCCCAATGAAATGCTAGTTTCAACCGTTTAAAAATCCCGTTGAATTTTGAGAGATTTTTTAGTGACGGATTTTTTCCTTTTTTCCATATTACCATAAATTTCTTATGATATAAAATGCAGGAGACCGTTAGCACAAATATTTCAAACAAGTAAGAAAGTCTAAGTTCGGGCGGAGCCGAACATTAAATACCCGGCGCAAGTATTAAATATATGCTTTTTCACCTTTTCGAAACCTACCGCTAGATGGTAAGCCGGGGTGTATCAATTTTGAGTAAATTAGCGTCCTTCAATTTCGAAATATTGAAGTTTCAAGCATTTCTGAAATTTACCGTTACATGAAAAGCGGCCGTAATTTTAGTCCGATTTCAATAAATTTCAGTGTTTTGCTTCTATGTGGCAAGTACAATAACCATACCGAGTTTGGTACAAATTGGTAGAACAGTTACCGATATACATATATGTGATCATAAGTGGGCGGTGTCACGCCCATTTTCCAAAATTTTTCCATAAACGTATTTCTTGGTAAAGAATTGTTGCAAGCATCAGTTTTGAATAAACTAGCTTTAATATTTACTGATTTATCGGAGATTTTGTATTTCTCTAAATTACCGTTATATGGGATGTAGGCGTGGTTATCGTCCCATTAAAAATCTTCGGCGATTTTGTATGCTGTACCAAGGCCAACAACTGTGCCAAGTTTGGAAGAAACTGGTGCAGCGGTTACCAAGATATACACATGTAACCATAAGTGGGCGTGGCTACGCCCATTTACCAAAAATTTATAATATTCTTATTTTTCGTCTAAAAATTATTGTAAATATCAATTTTGAGTGAATTATCTTCGGTAGTTACTAAAATATCGCAGTTTTCGTATTTCTGGAAATTACCTTTATATGGGAAGTGGGCGTGGTTACTGTCCGATTTCGCCCATTTTCAATACCAACCTACCTTGGATTAACAGAAACCTACATACCAAATTTGGTTGAGATATCTCAATTTTTGCTCGAGTTATCGTGTACACGGACAGACGGACAGACGGACAGACGGACGGACAGACAGACATGGCTTAATCGATTTCTCTATTCATTCTGAGCATATATGTATACATTTGTCTATATCTATCTCGATTCGTTTTGGCTGTTACAAACAACCGTTATGTGAACAAAATTAATATACCCTTGTGCACAAGTGCGCTCGGGTATAAAAATCAACGCCAGTTTTTGTAAATTGCACTTTATAAAAAAAATCCCGAAAGCAGTCTCCAAAAAAAAAACAGAATCAACAGAATTTTTCCGCTGTTTGAATCTTGCACTTGATTTTACTAAAATTGGATGGGTACAAAACTGAAAATTTTCTAGAAATTCCGAATAAAAATATGAAAATATTGACGTTTTTTTATAATTTTTGTAAACTTTATATATATATATTTTTATAAATAGATGCTAAAAATTTTTCATGAATATTATATTAAAACAAGGTGTACACTTTCATTTGCCGCCTAGTGTAGATTTCTCCGGCTTAAAATTTTCTCTTTCATTTGGTACCTATACTGTTTTTCTTCATTGGAATGGATTTTTTAAATAATTTTTGGAATTAATCATGTCTTTAAAAACCTAAAAACGCAGTTTTATTATGTTTGCCCCATAGTTTCATGAGTATATTGATCGCTTCATGTGTTCCGAAATTTTTTTGTTTTTGTCGCACGGTGTAGCTCTCAAGAAAAGCAAAAACTCCATATAAAATGACGTACAAGAAATGGCTAAGAAATTTTCTTAAGTCAAATTTCCTTAAGGCAGTACGCAGTTCTTAAGAAATTTACTACGCTTTCTACTACGGTTTTCTAAAGTTTTTTGCGAAAAAAGAGCACAAGGCAACCCAGGTTTGCAACAGAAATATATGCCCGTTCCATTATTTCTTGAGGAAAGAGTGAGGCAACAGGCTTTGAAATATCAAAAATGTCAAAATTCCTTGGACACACACACAAAATAATGGCAATTTTTTCTTGACCGTTTTCTTGAGAGCTGCATACCAGCCTTAATGAGTGAAAAAGTGCGAAATTTCATATTTCTAACTGCTTAAATGGAGATAACAAAAAATCGCATATCTCAACAATCAGTTGGCTATATGCTTCAGTAGTCCAATTTTGCCAGTTCCGACAAATGATTAACACATTATAAAAATACACCCGCTAACCAACCTTCAGTCACATATCTCCAAAACTGAGGGACCAGATTGTGTTCGAACAGACAAGCAGACGGACGGATGGACATGGCTAAATCGACTCAGCTCCTGTCACCGTCTATCTGTTAATATACTGGTACTTACAAGCCTCAGACCAAAGTTATAATACAATTTCATGGTCATGAAAGGTATAAAAATTAATCCAGTGCCTTCATACAGGCAAAGAAACTTAAAGCAATGCCACTGCAAATTTGGCGTTTGGCGATGAGTTTAAAGTTTTTAGTTAAAATATATTTTTCAAGTGAAGATATGAAATAGTTTGCATTTAACTCGCTCGGCGATTATTTTAACTCAACAAAAAAAAAAAAAATTGTAATAATAACAAAACATTTAAATGTGTCACAAATAATAGATTTTATATGCCAAGCAGACGACAGTGACAAGTCGCTGCAATTACTTACTTCACCGGATGATGGCCTATGAAATGAAGAAATAATAAAACGGAAGCATATGATGAATGGTACGGAGCAGAAAAAATACATTGCTTAGGGAAGTAGGGGCAAAAAAAACCACAAATACTATGCAGAAACAATAACAGACGGAAAGCAATTATGCAACAAATGTGAAGTCAACTGTTGGAACAAAAACAAAAACAAAAAAATAACGTAAGACAGCAAGCAAACTTGCAACGAGTAGAAGCAACAACAGTTGCTTCGGCTAAACAATAGTTGCTACACGGCTTTAGAATTGTAGAGAAACACATGGAAAAGTAAAAAAAAATTAAAAAAAAATAAAATACCTCTCAATGACGAAAGCAAAAGCTCAAGCTGAGGCAAAGCGGTGAAGGATAATATGTGTAAAGTCAAAAGGATTTGTTATTTGAAACCAAAACAAAAGCCGCAGTAAAAACACGGGAAAAAACAATATGGACAACAACAAAAGCACGCACGATAACACAAAAGCTTCTGCGAGATTGCGGCAAAGTGGATGGGAAACCAAGTAACCAGTAAACGGAATGGTGATGCATATATGTAAGTGCATACATAGTAGAAGCTACAGAGACAACAACAAAAATATTAATATACATACATACATACATGCCAGTAATGGAATAAGCGTAACAATAGCATAAGCAATAACATCAGCAGCAACAATAACAAAACCATGAACAACAACAACAACAAAAAATTATTAATACGAACAACCATGATTGTGTTAGTGGCAAGGCAAATGCGGCAAACCAAAAAGAAAATCCGAAAGATAAAAAAAGATTTAAAAAAAATTGTTTTTGAAGAAGAATTTTTATAAAACTGCTGCAAAGGAAGCTATGAAAGCGGAGCGATGAGTCAAGGCAACACTTTTGCAGAGTAACTATATGTACATTAGGGTGGTCCAAAAGGCATGTGGAAAAATTAAAGTCGGAATTTTTGCCACTATTTTTTATTTAGAGATCGCTCTAAGCGCTCAAAAGATTTCCATGTATGTATTTTATATGAAAATCAATATTTTTCGATCGGAAGACTCTCTTTCTCTTCAGGAGACTCCCAATAATAATACGCAATTATTTATTTAACCATTTTTTCATAGTAACTATTTTTTTATAAGTCCACCAAAACCCCCAGAAAATGCAATAGGGGTATAAATAAAAAATCTTTGGTATTAAAAAACGGTAAAATAAACAATTGAGTATTGTTATTGGAAGTCTTCTGAAGAGAACCAGAGTTTTCCGATGATTTTCAAGAATTCTATACTACTTCTACGAAAGTTTTTTTTCATATAAAATACGTGGATAACTTTGAGCACTCTGAGCGACCTTTAAATATTTCTTGATTTCAAAATAAAAAATAGGGGTATATTTTTTCGGTATAGAACAATCCCTGGGGGGTCAGAGCATACAAATTCTGACTTTACTTATTTGGGACCACCCTAATGTGCATATGTATGTCAGTACATAGCAGCAGCGCATTTCATATGAATAGTACTCGTATGGCTGACGTTTCCGCTCATGTTGCCACGCATTTTTATTGCTTGCATCTTGCAGCGCCGACATACTAGTACAGAGTGCAAAGCACAAATGTTATTGTTGTGTTTCAGATTTGCTTTTTTTTACTTCCTTAACTGCCGTAAATGTTTTTTTTTTTGCAGCAGAAAACCTCAGCAGCGCCCGTTTTTAAGGGTCTGCGTTTACACTTATTTCGCTACTGTTTTTTTTAGGGGTGTATGTAAATCGCAGTTGTATCCATATCAGCATTCCCCTTAGTTTGCATGTATGTATGTATTAGTATTTAACTGCGTACCGACACTTTTTTGAACCCGTTGGTTTTTTTTCTCCACTCACTCACTCACGCACTCGCTCTTTTGATCTCTGCTACCCAACCGCTTATGTAGTTCTTTTGCATAACATCCTTCTTCACGTCACCGTTTGCTAGCTGCTTGTGAAGATTGGATTGCGTTCTACAATTTTTGCCAGCGATGCTTGGAATGTTGATAAATTGCATTCCGAATTGCAAAAACAATAACAAAGTGGATGTTTATACTAACTAAAATAATGGAAGCAGCAGCATATGAATACGAAAGGTTTTGTTTTTTTTTGTTTTGCTGTGAATTTTGAAAGGCTAACATTATTGTTTTTAGTTTTTTTTTTCATGGTTGTCGGTCACATTATGCGTGGATAGAAACCTGGAATTTAGAAATTTTTAACGAACTGGAATTTTGTTTTATTTATTTTATGTACATATTTTCCAACTAGCTTAGTAACCTATATAGAGTATGTACATACATACTAAGTAAATTCTTACATGCGCCTCAACTTCAAAGTAGCTTAACCTGCTTGCTTTTGATAGGCCGGCTAAGAATTCTTATGAGACGAGTTTGCTCCTAACTCATCACACTGCTTTCACATGTGTACGATAAACTCTTGAACATAAATCGATAACTATTGCGATAAATAGTAATTACACTTAAACAGATAATAATAAATATTTAAATAGTCCTCCCTAAAGCCCCCCAACGCCTTCCCATCTTTGCTCGACATTGACTACGCTTCTGGATGTCCAAAAGGCATGATGAGAGATTTTCAGATCGTGATTTTTGTCTTATGAGGAAGAGCTATCTTTTTATTGAAGTGGCTTCTTCGATGTATATCCAAGCTGACATTATTGTTTGGGTTTGTGCTGACCCTGACGTTAATATGAGTAAATGATTTTATTTAGTTTAAGGAAAACACAATTTCTTAGTTTTCAGTACTATTTTCTTTCTTCTTAAGAAAAATTAACTTGCCGTGAAAGGAATAGGTATGTCATTTAGCTCGCGGCTCGGTTCCCAGAGCAAGAAATTTTTATTTTTTATTTTTTTATATTTTTATTTATTTATTTTTTAGATTAATTTTTTTAAATTTTATTTTAAAAATTTTATATAAATTATTTTTTATGGTATTTGTGTATTTAGGTTTTACCATATATGAAATCAATTTTACAATTTTTAATTTATATTTAAATTGAAATAATTGCCTTACCTTACTCTAACTACCTCCAACCGGACTCGAACCTGAGATCTCAGAACCAGAAGCAGTAGTTTTCACGCGACGTCACAGCCGACATTTGCCAGGAAAGCAATTAACTTCGTCTTAACAGCACTGACAAAATTATTACTTATATTAAGTAAATTTACTTCCTCAAATTAATGACGCATTAATTTTAGCATCAGCCGGAATTAAGAAAAAAACAGTAACTCTAAAATAAGGAAACATTGCTTTTCTGAGCGTATGTTTTCTGAGTGTATTTTACTGGTAGTAAAGTTATAAATGCCAACAGTGACGTATGCTTCAATACTCGAAAGCTCCCTGCTGTCCTTCGTGCCGCCTAAAACGGGTTGAAAATCTACGAATAGATGGTACGTATCGAGATGATTACACTGGTTTACAGTAAAATGTTTAATGGATGCCACTATCCAATTCGTATATAGAATTGCCCGCTGATTCCGAAAATTTAGTTAATTTCATATGCTATGGATAAGTTTAAGACTCTTTGCATGGTTTGGTAAACGGTCAAAATCCAGTCAATGGTATGTTTGTATGTATATTTGTCACATCTGGGTCCGAACTAATAAATCCGAATGAGTTGGTTGAAGAGCTTCAGCCTTTCAGATAATATCGTCGATAGGATGCAGTGCTTTTTAACGTCAGCTTCTCCCTCTGTGATGAGCACCTACATCAGTATCTCCCTTTTTCATTTCATTCTTTGCGCATGCTTTAATCAGCTCAAATTCCTTTTAGCAGCTAGTACGTGCCTTTCAGCTTCTCGCTGCCTGCTTTAACCAGCTCTGCCGGTATTTCTTCAGCTATTTGTCTAGTGCAGGCACACAAGCTGGGTCCTCATATATTTATTGGTGTGGGTTTTTTCTCGTCAAGCGCGCCATTATGTCTTCCTTCATAAGCATAAGAAAGTGTTCTCTTGATAAGTTAAATATATTCGGGACGTCTGATACCAGATCTTGAAATCCCGGCCCCGGTCTTGAAATCAATTGATTTTTGCTTTTGTTTTGTGATAGATTTTTCGAGCTGCATTTCTTCCAGCTAGCATCTCCGCAGCGTCACGAAGTGACTGAGGGATGGAATCCTGCTAGTTATTTATGTCCATTGGAATGCAACTTGGCGACGTCGAACTTTCATCGCACTGCTTCATTTTTTACTGTCTAAAGCCGCAAAAAGGTGGTGGTCCGAGTCAATGTTTCGTACTCGTTTGAGATGAGCCAGAGACTAATTGATCTCCAATTATGCCCGCAAAGGACTAGTTGCGTCTAATTAATCTCCAATAATACTCGTTTGAGACTTCTTGATACTAATCCCGAAATACTCTCGTAAAGAGAAGTGGCACATTTTTGTGCAGGGTAATTAATGGAAAATACCGCTTCATAAAGAATAATAAAATTTTTGTATTTTTTTGATTTTAAATCGGAATAAATATAAACCATAATCGCAACTACAGCCCTCCCACCCACAAGAGATTTCGCTCACAGCCCTGTAGCGCTATGCCAACCACAAGCAAGGAAATCCTTCTTATATACACACAAACAAATTTACAAACATACTTAAGCATTTATCTTTTAACATCCTTCTATACCAGAGATTCCCAAACTTTTTTTCCTCATGGACCATTTTCAAAATTTTACTGCTTTCGGTGGACCCTCTGCTAAAAAAAAGTTTAAGCTTAGATCTATCGATGGAACATGCAAGTTTTTGCAAGTAACAGTCGCTGACCTTCTACGCTCTCGCCTGAGGAGTTATATTTTTTAAGAGCACTCCAATTTCAAAAACTCAGATCCCTAACGTTATTTAAATTATCTTCTCTATAAACTCTTTACATATTTGGCTCACTCATGAATTCGCATGAGGAGTATATGTAAAAGAGTTTATTCTTATTAAGAGAATCATTTTTATTTTAATCGCTCCGTGTTTTAAAATGATGCGAAAAATATATTTTACTCACATTTTTAAGACCCAAAAGTTGAAACAACAGAATCGCAAGGCTTTTTACGCCAAACTTTTAATTCAGAAACTGGCAACAGAGAAGAGAGCGAATATAGAAAAATCTATGAGCATAAATAAAATGATTGCTTAATGAGCGCTGCCTGCTGCTTTAATGAGTTTATCAACGATTAAAACTAAATATTGAGTGACAAAGCGCTCTTTTATGAGGAGTAATATTTTGAGTGGCATGGGAGCATGAGTATTTACCCAGTTAAATTAAAGGCAAATTTAGTTAATACTTTAGAATCGAGTTGTAGTGAGGAGAACGTTGGAAGTTTTATTCCTCAGTGAGGATTTCCTCTCTCTGATCTCTGTATTAAAATACACTTCTAAAAATATCAGGAAGGTATTAAAAAAAGGAAATTAAAGCTAAATAAAGAGGCTATCTGAATCTTTTGCCGGCCTAACTGAAAAAAAGTTCAAGCCCGTGCACGAAAAAAAGAACAAAAAATTTATAAAATAATTTTTTTTGGCCTTATCTGTGAGGATTACATGAAATATCTGAACACAAGAGCTTCCAAATTTTTTTTTTAACTCCCAATACGACCATTCTTTACCGAAATACAGCCTGTCAAAAATCACCGAAAACTTTGGATTTTCTTTTGCTCCCTTAATTTATTTTTGAGCAATATATTGTCGGCCTACATTGGTAGGTAAAGCCAAGCCAACATGTTTGTGCTTTACTATCGAAACCAACGTAGACCCCGTAGACCCTGGGAGTCCATCTGGACCACTTTGGGAATCACCGTTCCATACAATACTCGAATTGTAAAACTGTCATCAGTGATTTATGTTTCATCAGCACATCATTTCGCTTGACACACAATTCTCTGGCCACACAATTACAGTGTGACTGTCATTCTTCTGTCATTTGCTTGTGGCTCGAGAAGTGAACTTTTGTTGTTTTAGCATTGTTGTTGTTATTGTCGGGCTATTAATGCAACAGTCAACAGTCAACAAGCAATAGCAACACTTACTGTACTAACGGGTGATTTTTTTGAGGTTAGGATTTTCATGCATTAGTATTTG
>NW_023458556.1:27392478-27397092 GCF_013731165.1 Rhagoletis pomonella
TAAACTTCATAATTACTTTATTTCTTGTTAGGAATTTTAAATATTTATACTCAATTTGCACACACTGTTTCATGCACTTCGCTTTACACTCAATTTCTTTTGTGTTATATTTAACTCTTACCGATTAGTATTTAGTTTGCTACCTTCGCTCTGCCAGCTTTTCAATTTTATTTATTTATATTTGATTACTTCTTATTTATTTGTGTTTTGCAGTGTTAATTGTATTGTATTGCATTGTTTTTTTTTTAATATTTCTACACGCTGTGACGCGAAACAACGCCGTTAAGCTAAATGGTTGCACGAAGACTAAATTGTATCGTCTACTAAACAGCGCTCAGTAGCGGCGGCAGCAATCAGCAAGCTGCTTGTGACAAGCAACAGCCAACGATATCCTGCGCTGCCGCCACGAAACTTTCGTTTGAAATTGGTATAAAAACGAATTGTGTGCTTCGCTACGGCATGGTTTCGTCGGCGGCAATCGTTATCAGTGCCCCAATTTCAGCTAGAACAGTGTCTGTTAAAGTTTACAGTTGAGCTAACATAAGAAATGTTGATAGCAACATGTTGCTGGGACTCCTTCTGTATTTGGAATTGTGTAATATTAATACAATACGATGGAAAGAGTAATGAAAAGGGAAAAAGCAATGCAGATTAGGATTAGAAAATTACTCTGTGAATAAAAAATAGTAATAGAAAGCAGTTGCATGACAAGCGTTTATAGATGTTGGATTATATTTGTTGACCGTGGGATATAATTAAATTAACCCTTTCATGCCTGATGTTGCCTATAGGCGACATTGATATTTTGGCTTATAAATCTGGTTGTTTGAAATATTTTTGCTAACGGTTTGTCCTCAATGACACTCTACAATATTCGAAAGACATATGGTTGAATTTCATGCCATAATTATGGACTAATTGTTTGTAACATAAATTTTGCTATAAGTGGTTCTGCAACATTTAAAAAAGTACACATAAGTGTCTACTAATGGGGGGTCCTATGTTTGCTTCTTTTGGTGGCAAGCGGCAGGACCCCTCACTGATGATGATTACGTCAGCAATATTCATTTATTTGCTTTTCTTATTGTTCTGAAAACTTTTATTCTAAATTAAAAAATTATTCAATACAATTTTTTACGCTACAAAAAATTCCTAAGTTTTAGATTTGACAGATTAATATAATACCAATACTTAAGAATGCATAGAAGCGGCAGAGAGGGTAAGAACTTTGCTTACTTTTTCTGAAAAGGTGAAGGGAGCGGTAAAAAATTACTTAATTCTGCTTACGCAATACTTAAGTGGATATCATTAAATTATATATATTTTTTTTTAAGGGTTTAGAAAAAAATGTATTAAAGAAAATGAAAGGAAAACATCAAATCTTAAAAATGGTAAGCCAGAGACTGAAACGGTTGTGATCTTTTGTAATAAAAATTGTAATTTAACCGCTAAAATTGGATTTCTATTTTGCCGTTCAAATTTAACCGTTATTTTATAATTTTTATTTTTTCGCCTTCGATAAAAGCCACCTTTAAAAATTCGGGCGGTTTTGTTGGTTGAGGTTATTGCAATAACCGAGTCATAAAAAAGTTGATACTGAAAGAAAAATTTAATTTGAAACTAAAGGTAAAGGTAGAACAATATTATCCACAGTAAATCTCAGCCGTTTGCTTTGTAGACAGCTTGTTAATGTGTTTAATGACCGTCATAATTTCTAGAATAAAACTTCAGCAGCTACCCACAGCGAGAAAATTAGCTAAATACTGGCAAAATAAACTCAAATACAATTCATCTACGAATGCGTGTGTTCTGAGAAGTTGCTATAAAATAACTGTCAGTTCAATAAAAGTCGTGCATGTCGAGCTTCGTTAAAATTCCACTCAAAGTAAGTAATCACAACCGAAATCGAAATCGAAGGTGAACATTTTGTAGGAAGTTCCGACCTTTCGTAATCGAAGTCGAATGTCCGTATGATGCCAAGTAAGTGGACAAAGTTCTTCCCTAAATGCGAGTTATAACTTACAACGGTGTTCTCAATACACAGAGATTCTTAGTTTTGTTTACAGTAGGTGCTTTGTTTTATTTTCGTTGCCCGCCAAACAGACCTATTTTGCATTCTTTTGTAATTGTAAGCTCAAAAATGCTACCTTTAGGCCATGGCTTAGGGGTTACTGTCGAAAAATTTAGCCCTCTTGCCAACACCTTGCATAACGGATAAACTCTGATGGACGGCAGTAAGACGGTAGCTTGTAAGACCGGGATCCATGAACGACTTTAGTGACAGTTCATCAAAAAACTAAAAAAAAAACGCCGTCCATAGTATTTCCTCAACTGTGCTGCTGTCGGCCTTTAACTTATTTACAACAACATGCAGCGGTTGAATAGGGGCACCTCCTATGGTCTGGTCTTTTCTTAAAGCGAATAAGGTGGAGTAGGGCACCGAAACTTCCGCTCTTTCTGCCGTTACCCAAGACTACGCTATACGGAAACGCATGAACGCAGAATGACCATACCCCATAGCACTCTAAACAATCTTATACTACTATTCCACCAATCTCTAAGGGGTACTCAAAAATAAGTCTCAAAAATTTGTTCGAAAAATTTATTCTATGTAGATAATATTTCGAAAAATAGCAAGAAATTTAAGCGTAGGCACAAAAATTTGGTGTTACCAAAAATAATTGAAAGTGAAAAAGGCCAAGTATCACAAATTGCATAAGCAACGATTTAAACGCATAATTTATTACAAAATTTATTTAAGTGAAGAAAGCATTCCTTTCTCTGCTTTGTCCAACAAATGTGTTTACCAATCTATATTTGCTACATATTTCGAAAATTTTCATACCCTCATTTCAACAAAGTTGTCTACTTGACACTACTTATTTAAAAGCTGATAAGGCGAAAATTTACCCCAAACTACTTGCTAAAGTGTAGCTAATAAATTTGTTTAAATTACAAGATTGCTGGTAAATTTCGCACGTAAACAACAAATAATTACAAATCGAAAGGCAACTCAGCAAATTCTGCCCTTATAGTCGAGCGAAATAAGTAAACTATGTAGTTTAAAATAGCAAAAGATAAAGAAAGTAGTTTTGTATAGAAAGGTTTGTAAGTACATATGTATGTACATATATGTATATAAACATAAACATGAATTTGTATGTGTAAGAGCACAAGCTATCAGGAATTAATGACTCATCATTAAAACGAAAAGTTTTGCCAACAAAACCAACAAATTTAACAGAATTATTTATCTACGAGTACAATGGGTTGTGATACAAATTTTGTGAGTTGCCGACATTTATTAGCTACTCTACCTACATGAATGAATATATACTACATTTTGGGTGACTGGTAAATATTTAGTTGTATATATGTATGTATGTACCTATGCATTATCGCCTACATAAAATTTCCAAAAATTTGAGTTGGTTTGCTCAGCGCAAATTTCGCCTATTCATTTGAGCGAATAAACAAACTCATGTAATCACTTTTAAAATAGAAAACAATTTACTACATAGACTTGGGTGGAGTGAACAATCAACAACAACCACAACAACAACAGCAGCAACAAACATTGACAATAACAATCGGAGCTTCGACCTTAGTCAATAGACGTTTGGTGTGGTGTATGTATATGCAAATGTTTGGATTATAAAACAACTATACAACAACTTGCATGTTAGAGTTTATGTTTAAGCGATTTTACCCACTTCAATACGCTGACGCGTTTGCTTACTTGAAGAAATTGTTTTTGTTGCCGAATCGTCAAAGGGTTTTACCATTTTCGGCACCGCACTGCTGCTTAAATGTTTGACCTCTGAAGCGATGAAACTTCACTGAACAGGGTTGATTACTTGCTGATGCGGTGGCAATAAACACCTCAAAACTTGATGATGTCAATCCATTAAGAACCGTTTGTTACTTGGAACATTGATGTCGGCGTCCAAAGTTAAGATACAACAATGCCAATGGTTATGTGACATTTTATGAGGCCTAACTCGATTTTGTTGTGGCGTAATTTTTGCTTGGAGTACTGTGAATCGGGTAGCACATGAGTGTGTGTTGAAACCTACTGAATTTTGTAGCAAATATATATGCATGTACATAGATGAGTTTCGAGTATTTGTTTACGAAAATTGTTAATACGAGGGACTTTGCTTCGCTCTTTTGTAGGAAACATTTTCAATGTTTCATTATTTTATTTATTTCACTCTCTTTGTGGTTGTTATCTTTACGATTCGTATTGAAAATTTTGATTATATTTGTTTTTGGTTTTATGGTATTCGGAAGCAGTTACGTCAAGAAAGTTAGTTTTAATTAAAAATTTTGTGAGCTTTAAGTATACATATTCCCAATATAAAAACAATAAAGAAATTTTAGGCTTCTAGCTTTGCAACTGCAATGGGCAGCATTATTACCGGGTTCGGTTTTTCATACCAAAATTAGTTAAATTTTTAAGTCCTCACCATGGGCGTAGCCAGGTAGGGGCAGGGCGGTGCTCGAGCCTTTCCCCCCCCCCCCCCCCCCCCCCCCCCCCCACTAACTTTCAAATTTTCCTTATATATATAACGGGTGATTTTTTTGAGGTTAGGATTTTCATGCATTAGTATT
>NW_023458556.1:27397192-27414067 GCF_013731165.1 Rhagoletis pomonella
TGAATTAAGGTGTGGTGAATTTAGGTGTGGGGAGTGAAGTAGTGGTGGATTTAGGTGTGGGGAGTTAAGGTGTGGTGAATTAATGTGTAGCGAACTCAGGTGGAGTAAGTTTTTAAGCGGAGGTGAGATGAGTTGAGGTGAGTTAAGTTAAGTTAAGGGATTAAGTTAAGATAAGTTATCTTTATCCTTATCTTCATATTCATCTTCATCTCCTTCCTCGTCTTGGTCTTCATCTTCTTCTTCATCTTTATCCTTTCCTTTATCCTGATCTAAATATGTCCATTCTTTTCTTCATTTACATATTCACCCCCACCATTGTTATTAGGTTAGGTATTTAAATGTTCCTTCCTCTTTGTCTTTATATTTAGGTTTCTTTACTTTTATTTTAATTTCTGTATTTATCCCTTTCTTCTTCTCCATACTCAAAATTATCTTAATCCTTGTTTGAGGCTAATCTATTCATGTACATACATACATACATCTTATTCCTAAACTGCTGCTTAGCACGTTTCTTTAATTCACTATCAATATTAAAGCATGCATTTAGGAGGCATTTCCGCCCCAACCATGTACATGTATGGCATTGGTATTGGTGTGACTTTTGAATTGATTTTTTCGCTCTATTTTAAACTAATTTGAAATTTGAATAATTGCCTGCACATCAGCATCAAAATACCTTTCTAATGATATCTAATTATTTATACCTTAGAAGTATAATTTAGCCGTAAAAGGGGTGTAAAGGAAACATGATTGCCTATTTATATAATTGATTTTTGATCAAAAAAAATAAAATGTAATTATTTTTCGTTTACTTTTGATCGACGTGGCTTCGACCTTAGAAAGATTTTCATTCTCTTCGTTTTCCTTCCGCAGGTGTCAATACTATCCAAATGAAAAGTTCTTTTTTTTTAACTTTTTGGAAGACTACAGAGAGAGCGGAGGCAACCGTTTCACTCATCTCAAGTAATGTCACTTTTCCTCCTATCTAGATCAACCTCTGCAGTATTGCGGCTCTTTGATAGGAAAGTTTCCTTTTCTGGTATATTCTGCCTTTGACAAGTTCAAGCCGTAATGCGTCCGCAATCACAGAAGTCCCCACCCGTTTGGCTTTCCGAGTCAATGCTTACCACCACTATGGCCCTCAAGTGTCTAAACGTGATTCTCAGTTAATGGATTCGCACCATGGCCGCCGCAGCGCTACAGTATTTAGGTAACATGTGACGGTTGACATGAGTTCTCTTAACCCGGCCAGCATGCCGTCTAAGTTAAGCGATCTAAACCCCCATAGCCCTAGAGGAATTAGCGTAACTACCGAGCCATCTTTCTAATGGACCGATAGCCAATTGAACTGCGGGCGGTTTGTACTGTACCGCTTTGCTCGGGAACATGTGCGACGAGTTCGAACCGAAACTACCTGAGGCGGATAAGGGGAAAGAGCGCGCTTCCGACACTATTCGTTATCCGGTCGAGATAAAATTTGCCACCGGGCCCCGTAATTTAATTTCGCTTTTTCGTCTATCGTACAGAAGTGGAGCAAATGAGAAGACTCGAATTGAAACCACTGCCATTGTCCAAAATGTCTTAGGATTATTGCTTTGTTTTTTTTGTACTCATTCATTGCAGAACGGTCCTCACTCACAGCAGATATTTTAATCCGTGATACGTAGTATTATTAGCCCATACATACGGAGGCAGACCGGTCGAAAAAACGGGAGTGTCGTCTCAACCACACAGATACCAAAAACTTAACGGCGGCGGGGTTGAAACGCACTCACGAGATCAAGGTGGTTTTTCTTAACTTGGCTTTATCATGGTTGGCTGATAATTTGCCGTTGAAAAAGTTATAAAGTGTTCACACAAGTACAGATTTAGTTAAAAACTATATGCAGATATACAAATTTATATAAAACTAAGCCCTTTCTAGAGTATGGATGAAAGCCAATCACAGATCAACTTGAAAAAGATTTTTAAAAACAAAAAACTTACTCACTATAATATTCACTTTGTTTTTATGTAATTTCGACTAAGCATATTGTTTATTTACTCACCAGTATTTCCATAAAATGATTCATGCCAACAGCAAAAAATAGTATACAAATACTCATAGATACATATATGTACTCCAATATCAGCGCTACAACTGAAATGAAATAAAGGAGAGGGGGAGAGATGAAAATAAAAATAAAATAAATTCACTGGTTGTATTAAAACCAAAAATGAATATTAGAAAAACCAAAATAATAGCAGCTGCAGCGAGTTGCAATGCATCAAATGTCGGGTGAAAAATTCTTGTCGAACGCAATGACCAAAATACTCAATTTCGGACAATGGCGCGCGAGCTGCTCTAACAACTGTGAATGTAACCCAAATTGTAACTAAACCAGAGGCTAGAAATACCATCAAAAAAAAAACAGTAAAAATATTGCGCTCTGGCCAGAGTGAGTTAAACGCCATCATCAATCCTGCGAGCGCTGGGCGCGGTCGCTTGATGCATGCCACTCCGCCATTCACCACTCACCACTCACCACTCACTACACGCCACAACGCGTTTGGTCAACGCATAAAATTTACTGACATGGCAAAACTTATTTTGCCGTGAAATTGAAAAATTCCTTTGTTTAAAATTAGAATTTTTTTCATATAAACAGTTTGTAAATAAAAACTTGAATTTTCTTGTAAGTCGTGTATTGTTTTTGTAATTGCATTTTTCTCGCAGAGACGGGGATTTTTGTTTTTGTTTTTTTTTTTTTAGAGGAACTGTAAGCAAAGTTTTTAGTTTCTTCAAAATTCTTTTACGCAAGCGCAACACATAAATCATTGAAGTTGCAGCACATTTTTTTTTTTTGTAGACTTCTATGATTTTTTTTGCTTTGCATTCTGCAGATTTAAGCTGCGAGTATTACAAAATTTAAATGATTTGTACCAAATGTAGATTAACCTTCCGTAAGCCTGGTGAAGAGAATAATGTCGAGAGACTGTGGCTTTTTAGTCTTACTAGGATGTTTGTTACACAATAACGTAAAAATAGGGAAAACGAATTGGAATGAAATTTAGCGCGTAGATAGATTCTTGCCTGGATTAACATATAGGATATTTGTTTGTAAATTTTTTTATATTTGTTTTAAGAGAGTTGCCCCTATTTTCAAACGTTAAAATTAGTTAATTATTTAATAGGTTAAATAAAATATTACAAGAGTGTGAGTGTCATACGAAAAGACTTCTCAAAGGGTTTATTTCGAAATAATTTTTATGAGGGTTGCCACCTGCTCAAAATTTAAAACTGATTTAATTAACAAGCTTAACAAAATATTTTTTTATGGGTAACAAACAAGTGGTTTGAGAAAGCACTATTTCGAAAACATTTTTGAAGAGGGTTGCCATGTGTTTGGAAATTCAAAATCAATTTAATAAAAAATGTAAATAAAATATTGGAATATTTTTGCCTAACGACACAAGCTTCAGTTATAAAATATTTTTCAAAGGGGTTGCCACCTGTTTAAAAAGTCCAAATTAAATTAGTTGAAAAGTTGCATGAAATTTGTTGACATGGTTGAGTGGTTTAAGAGAGCCAAAATCAATTTAATTAACAAGTTGTTGAAATATTTCAATACGGGTATCAAATGAGAGAGGTTTAAAAATCATTTATTTTTTAGATATTTTTTAAGATGTTTGCCACACCAGTAGCTTGTTAGCAGAATTGAATGATTGTCTAACAGCCGGTATCACCAGCTATTTAAATGGAAACTACTTTTTTATTTTCTGTTAATTTCCATATAAAATAAAAAAAATTAAAATCATTTTTCACTTAAATTGCTTTCGTGAAATCGGCTGTAACAGTTCGAATTGTGTTTTAAGGCATCGCAAAGTAAGCGGGCATTGGCTAGTAAATATATAATGTAAAGTGGCTTTACTACAAACATATGGAACCATAATCGCAAAAAAGTTGTAAGCGAAATTTTTTTCAAATTTTCTTTTTAATGCAGAAATTTTCATAGATTACCTAGATGCATTTCTGCATCAAATATAAAATTTTGAAATTTTTTCAATCGCTTTTTTGGCGGTTAAGGCTCGATATATGTGTATATATGCACACGACCGTTTTAATAAAAGCCATATCTTGCTTGGTTTTAACAGAAAAATAAACTTCTTTTTATACGCTATAATGACCAAATAAAACTTTAGTCCAATTATTTTGGTTTCTTGTTGATTATAAATGATATTATTTTATCTGTAATTTTATACGAATATTATTGGTAACAATTTTGCAACTCAGCAAGCCTGGTGGCCGAGCACTCACGCAGATACGTCCTCTTCACACGAAATCGCGCTATTCACTAAAAGTTAGGTGACGGTGGCCTGCACAGTAATTGAACTTCAGCTACTGCTTAATGATCTCACGTTTATTATAATAGTTGTGGTCTTTTGAAAATAGGTCGGACCTCTCAGACCCCTCCCGGCAAGCGGAAGGTTAAACAACATATGAAAGTAATAATTTTGCCCATTTAAAGCAGCTTAGCATTTTGGCCGCTTACTCCTAGCCATTCTCGAGCGTTTTTTACATTTTTGGTAACTCATACGCCACAGTGCCCCTTCAGAAAGAGTCTATGACTTGCAACTTTTGCACGTTTATACTTACATACATGCCAGCAGCACGAAGCTTCATTTTGGATTATCACACATACACATACATATTTACGTGCAGCTCGTTTGAATGCATTACATTGCTTCAGTCTTTCTCCTCCCCATACTACGTACATATGTATATCCTTTTGTACTACACAAACGAACGCCCCACGGCATTAAAATAGCAGCAGACAAAACTGACACAGTTCAACACTCGACTTGTCTCACCTCATGCCAACTGTCAAAGGGAATTCATATTCAAATGCTGCCACTTTCTCATACTTACGCACATAATTGGACTGGGTGCAAATGGAGCTAAGCGTATGTGTGAGCATGTGTGTTCGTCTGTGAAGTGTGTATGAGTAAGCGGTTTTTGACTTTATGCATACCTACTTACATAGTTATGGCTTTGTGTAGAGTTCATTATTCAGTCACTGCATAAGGCCACAAATGTCTGCCTGTTAATTATGATTATCATTGAAAATGTGGTTGTGTGCACATGTGCTTATGTGTGTTTGTGTGTGTGTGTGGATCTTATAAAGGCCTAATTATGAGCGGTGAGTATGTGAAAGCTTGACACTTCTGATTGTCAAGTGGCAAATTTGTATTCATAATTGTGAGTGCGTGCGCTTGGTTTATTCTCGTACTGCTGCGAAACAGGGTTGAACACATACTTATGTACATATGTATATGTAAATATGTAGATATATTTGTACATATGTGAAAAAAAGTTTAAAAATAATGTTAAGCGCTAGAAAGAAGCACTTTATAAAAATCACTTAAAAAAAATGTTAGAAAAATTGTACTAAAAACTACTAAGTGCCGTTCTCACACTGGGAGCTTAACTCAATTTTGGCAGTTAACTTTAAATTTTTGTTCTGAAAACCTGTAGTTAACTGCCAAATGACTCGTTAACTCGTCACTATAAAAACGGCCCAAAAGCGAATTTTACATTTTGAGTGTAGCAAAGGCTAATACTAGACTAGAAACGTTTCCTGTTTTTTGTCTTTTTTTTTTGCTAATCAAAAACCATGCAGAATTTAGTGAAACAACTCGTCCATGGCCTTTTGCGAAGTTTTCTGTTTCAGATTAGTGCCTTCTCCAGGAAAAATACTCAAGTTTTTCATGACAAAAATATAGTAAGGTAGAACCGTTCTCTAAATTCGTCGGTTATGATTACTACCACACAGTGGTAGTCAAAATTTTTTTCACTAGCACTGAGCACTTAGTGGTAGTGAAATATGAAATGCACTACCACTAAAGCCCTAGTGGTAGTGAAAATTTCGATTTAGTTCAGCGTGCCCAAACGGTGAGTCACGAGAAAACCTGTGACAATGGAGAATAGACTGAGAGAGAGCAGTACCAGTCACCATTAAGGTAAGATTGTTTTAGGCCAAAAAACAGGTTGGGTGTTAACTGATCAAATACCTACAAATGTGCGTTCTTAAGGCACATTTTATTGAAGGTATCAACACTAATTTGGATTGTTGTAGTCAAAGTCCGCAATGAAGACCTCCGTCAGGCAGCCTGACGAAAGTTTGACAACGAAAACTTACAATCACAATGTACAGTCGAAAAGTTTCGTACTCAGCGCAAGTGCGAAAATCTGGAGATACTGGTTGGAAGAAATTCTGCCTGAAAGTTCTATCAAAAAATAAAACAATGATTTCAAGACCGAGGCTAGTTCCTGCAGGGACGAAGATTCTATTCTGGTAACAGGTGTCCAGGCAACACTTTTCAATGCTTATGAATGGCGATACAAGTACCGTGATTGATCTAGACTAAGGTATTAGAATATTGAAATGAGGCTCATTTCCCCCATAGCCTCCGGGCGGACGGCATTAAGCCTGAGTCAATGACGAGGGGTGGATAGATGCATTTCTTCTCAATTAACGAAAGTTAGAAAATCAGTGTATTTTAGACTGCGTCGCGTCTAGGTTGAAAGCGAACTTAGAGAGGATATTAGGGTCAAATTTCTTCACATTATTTTCCTTTCTTCGCCCCTTCATCCCAAGTGTAACATAGAGCATCCACTACGCCTGTTGCCATCTGGTTTGGTTTCTGGCAGTCGCTTTGATTTCCTTCCAGCTTAAGCCGAGTTGCTTCGCCTCCCGCTCGACCTTTCGCACGGTCTGCCTGGGGGTTTGTCTCTGCTCATTAGGCGCTTCCATGTTTCTTTTGCGCTAAGTGGCACCTATCCACTTCCATTTCTGTCCCCGGGTCAACGGGCAACATGTTAGCATTTCTAAGCAACTTCTCATTTGAGAATTGTTTTAGGCCAAAAAATTCGGAGTATTATTCTAAGACATCGGTTTACGAAAACCTACAGGCGTCTAATTGTTGCAGGGCAACTGTACATTATGGAAAGCACATTGAACTTGAAAAGCCTGATATTAAAATATATGGTGATACATGGTTTTACTTATTCGGCGGTCAATGCCTTCGTCGGTGCCTCCATCAGAAGCAACTTCGCAGCCAAGGTATGTGAAACTCCTCACAGTTTAAATGTTTAATTGGAGATTGTCGGAGAACCACAAGCCTCCGCTGGCATACTTAGAGCTTTGGTTTTATTAAAGTTGATCCTTAGGCCTGCTTCCTGAGCCTTTGTTTGTAGTGCGTTGACCTTGTTAGACATATCAATGTATTGCTGTGAACTGGACATGGTCCACCTAAGTCCGCAATCGCGGAAGGTCCGCAAAACAGCATCCAACACTCTCCCAATCACCAAAAGGAAAGTCAGTTGATCTGACCAGGTAGATTAATGAATGCACATTGCTACCGAAATTGGGCGAAACAGGTTTGCTTTTAAATCAAGTTTGATGACAGAATTGTGTTCCAAAATGGATTATAGTTGAAAAAAACTTCTTAATATTTGAGGTTACCATTTTTAATATCTTATTTATAACATTAGAATGTTTTAATTGCATTTTAATCAATGAAACTTGCCAATTAACAATACTAACCTACATACTTGTCGTATGCGTAACCTTCACCTGTAGTGTGCCTTCAACAACCTTTAACTCTTCAACATCAATTAGTTGTTTTTGAAACGTTCGTGAGGTTACCAAAACACTTTAAATAAATAAATAATGTACGCATACAGAAACAATTACACATGTACACATGTACCATTTAACGCGACACATTACTTTGCCCAAAAAGTGTGAATTATTTATCTTTGAACGCGACATAAATTGTAAATGTTGAAAAGCGCGCTGATAGGAATTTTCATTTAATTTTCAAATAAAATCGGTTGTAAAATTTTATTGCCATACCCATGCGGCTTTGACGCGCATGCATAATAAATATCTATATATACATACATAACTATTACATATCTGCAGAAAATTGAAAAACAAAAACAATAGCAACAATAATCAACGCGATTACACAAAACATTATGCCGCCAAATATTTATGACTATGCGTACACATATTCCAAAATAGCAACAAACAAATAAAACAAAGCACATAAAATGAACCAAAAATAATTGTAGTGATAGCAAAAATACGCATTGTTGTTTCCATTGGCGCTGGCTGGTTGAATAAATGAGTCGGCCATTGTAATCGAAAGTGTTGTTGAATGCGTTTAACCGCCAAAATGCGCACACACATACATAAATGAGCGGAGAAGCACATTCGAACACAGACAAATAATGAAAAGTGCACAAGGAAGAGGACGCCTAGGGAGATAGAGAGAGGCTGAAATGGTCCCATGTGCGCTATTTCGCGATGCGGCTGGATACATACAGTGACTCCAACAAATGACCATGTGTTGATGTTCTTCAAATATTCGTAATTCGAGTTAATTTTTTTTTGTTAAATCAAGGTTTCAAACTTTATTCAAAATTTAGAAAAATTCAACAATTTTTCATCAAAATTTCAACTTTTTTTTCTGAATTTTTGCACTTTTTTCATATAAGTATGAATTTCTTATGAAATAAAACGCGGGAGACCGTCAGCAACAAAATTTCAAAATATCAACGCAAGTTTTTGTAAATTGCGCTTGTTATATTAAAAAACCGGAAAAAGTAGCCTCCAATAAAAAATTCTCAAAAATCAACGCGATTTTTTAGTTATTAGAAACTTGCACTTGAAGACTAAAATTGCATATGCTATAAAACTGCATACCCAAAAAAAAGTTGAAATTTCGATGGACATTTTTTGAATTTTCCTAAATTTTGTATAAAGTCTGAAACTGTGATTTACACGGTTTTGGTTAAAGTTTAGACGATGTTTTCATATAAAAATAACAAAAAAAAATTTTGCTGAAAAAATATTACGAATCACTGTACATACATATATATGTTTGAACATATGTGTTTACAAATTTATATGTACATGAATTTGTATCTGCTTTTGAATGTGTTAGTTGAGCAGTAGCTCTGCGGCTTACCAAAAGTATTTCGACGAAATAAAGCACAACTTTTCAATGTGTGTTTGGCAAAACTTAATTATGCATATGGATAAATATAGCGCGTTAGAATATCAGCAGCGAGCACACAAACGTATGACTGTATCATTTTGAGCTGGCAGTTTTCCTAACAGAATATTTGTGTATTTGCTGTGAATTATGTGTTTAGAGGTTACTGACTGCAGTAACAAAAACCGCTATGACTATTAAAAGTACCGCGCTCGTAGAAATGTTTGGAAACCGCAAGGAAAACGCGTGTTTTATGAGGATGAGGAGGCTTGAAGGACGCCCCTTCGAAATTGCTTAGTTATTTACATTTACCATTGCTGAGGTTGCTTATAGCGAGAAAAGCATTTAAGTTCTTTGCTAGAGCATTCTTTAAAGCCAGCAAAAAAATTAGTTACATCCGCAGCTTTTTCACAAGCTTTGTTTAGCTTGCTCTGTTTGTATGTATGTTTGTTAGGGGTAAATCTTGCAATCAATTTTTAACCAACTTCCCGATGACCTAGAGACATGAAACTTCACAGTTGGCTCAAAACCCAATGACACAGCAATACGAAAGATGAATTAATCGAATAGGTGGCGCAGCACCTACTTTTTCGTCTACATTAAAATTTGTGTAGATGCTTGGTTGAGATCAGCCTGAGCTTCAAGACAACGAATGTGTCGCTAGCCTTTTTGAGATTAGGTGCTACCAATGATGGCTTCCAAAATCATCATCTCCTTTACTTATAGGAATGGCAAAGCATTTTAAGAGACCCAAGCTTAGATTTCAGGATGGCGGGATGTTTTATTTCATTTAATATATTTACTATACGTGGGGTTTCAACTAGGAGTTTTGGGGTTAAAATAGCACATCACACGTGGTGCTCATTATGCATTTCAAAATATGTAGATATGTAAAAGTTGAACGATTTGAGTAAAATATTCAGCAATTGCTATATTTATTACTTCGAGCAAGGCATTTTTGATACGTATATTCGACTTGCACTTGCACTTACGCGTTATCTTAAGCCGCGCACGACTCTTAGGTGTTGTCACTTATGTTCCTAGCAGCCTTAAGGATGGGTGTCTCATCTATTTCGTTGTTTTGCCTACATGTTTATTACCATAGGGTCCCCAAAAATTTATATAAAAACCCACAAATCCACCCTAAAAAAATACACATAGTTCAGTAATTTAAAAAAAAAAACAAAAAAATTAAAATAAAAAAAATTAAAATAAAAAAAATTAAATTAAATTAAATTAAAATTTAGACCACGGCTGGACGGGCTTACACTAGAGCAAGGGCCCTGTTCGTGCTGGGGTCGGCATCGTCCAGGCCTGATATACCCTTTAAATTTTGGTGAGCTAAAAAAAACAAAGTTATATTGCGTGTACGCAGTGGTGCACTAAAATTAAAGCGTATTTTTAACTGGATTTTAGGTAGACTTTCTAAAGTAGCCTTAAATATATACTTATAACGTCAACACAATTAGCTTTATAAATTTTTTTTTTAATTATATTTATAATTGACTTAAATCCCATGAAGCTATCCAGGTATTTTATATGAAGAAAAACACGTTTTCGTAGAAATTGTATAGAATTCTTGAAAATCAAAAATTTTCGATCGGAATACTCTTTTTTCTTCACGAGATTTTGGGGGACTTACAAAAAATAGTTAATATCAAAAAATTGTTAAATAAACAAAGGGGGTTTGTTACTGGATGTATGCTAAACGGGAACAGAGCTTTCCGATCGAGAAATATTAATTTTCAAAAATTCTATACCCTTTCTACGGAAAACTGTTTTTTCCCATATAAAATACATTGCAAATTTCATGGGCTTTGAGGCAGTTCTAGTTGTTGTTTTTTGCAAAAAAATTTCGCGTATACTTTTTTCCCCTTTATAAAAATCTATAACATTTAAATTTAAACATTTTAAACTTTCTTCCCCGCAAGCATTTGGACTACCTTTACACCTGTACATTCTCTTTAAAATGTTCTGTTATTCTATAATGTAAGTCTTAATTGTAAGCGTGGATTCCTGTAGTGTTAAAAATAAGATTAAATTTTCAGCAGAGAAAATTTTAATAAAGTTAATTATTTATGGCGTTGTAATATATACAAAACCTACTTAAACCTACTTTAAAAAATTCATCTGCCTAAAATTGACTTCCAAATACGCTTTAATCTTAGTGCACCACTGCGTATACGCAACACACATTTTTTTTCGTTCACCGAATTTTAAATGATATTTTATATGTATGCATAACAGTTTCTGTATATGTATGTACTAGCATAATAAAATATATGAGCATTTCATTTGCCTATGAAATTAAAATGCCAACATGCTAATAAATTTCACATGCAACAACAAAAAAGCACAATTGTATAAATTGCGGCGCAGCGCAACGCAACACTGGGCCATAAAGTAGACAAGCCGGCACTTAGCTGCTGTCAGCTGTCGACTAGGCAGACATTCATGAAAATTTACACACACACACAGAGTGTAATTTGATAAGTCCGCACATACATGTACATACATACATATGCATCTATGTACTTATAAATACATATTAAAACGGAGTTGAAGGTCCTCAAGGCACTTCTTTGCTATTTGACTTTTCGCTCGTAGCATTGCCGGCGTCTAGCAGCTGTCAGCACTGGCGTTTCTAATCCCATCATCCCATTTGTTACTTGGTTTATATAAAATCGATTTTTGTTGGTAAATTTCCTGTTGAATTAGCTAGTGCAAGCACCTTTTTAATGTGACCGGTTTAAATACTTTTTCGGTAAATTTTTTATCGCCGCTCTTGTTTTCTTTTTTCTTATTTCAAGCGGCGCAGCTGTCGGCGGGCAGTTTGTTTGTGACTACGGTTTGGCTCTATTAAATACCATTTAGCATCAGGCGAAAAAGTTAACGTTCATATCATTCGGAATATGTATTTTTGGGATGTTTGAGCATAAAATTTGCAGGCTTGGTATTTAATGGGGTTAATTTACTTTAAAAAAAATATATATATAATTCTTGGGTCCTACAAGAGCAATGTACATATGTACATACATATGTACGTAGGTGGATGTATTTATACGCAAACAGCAATTTTATTTTTTATGAGATATATGCAAATTTAATTTATGCTGTGACATTAGCTTCTGAATTAAAAGAGATTGCCATCCAAGGAGGGACGCCGCGAGCAATGAAGAATTGGTTTAAGAAATGCATCTTAGCTTTATGGAAAAAAGGTAATAGTTGACTTTATTCCTATAGCCAATTATTCTGGGAGATATTATAAAAAACATCTTTCATTTCAAATTAAATAGCAATGTTGAATATTACACACGTCTGCAAAAAAAAAATATTTTTTTGAAAAAAATTCATATTTTTGTGTTATTTATTCATTTATTTGAAGACGAATATTCGTTGAAACGAACATCTAACAATTATTTCATATTTATATGATGGAACGTGTTTAGCGTTTTACCAAAATTATTTTAGCATAATTTAAAAAAGTCTAACGAAAGTATCTGTTTGTCTTTTTGAGAATGTGATTTTTATAAAGTAGGCGTCGGAAAATTTCGACTGAACTCTGTTTTTCTTATTTTTGCAATATTCTCATTGCGATGAAAAATATTAGTTTCCAAACAAAAACTGGTATGAAAAAACGAAAGCCATAGCCGGCATCAACGACCTAAATATACTCTGGCCATTGTGGCTGGGTGGGTTGGGGTGCGATTTACCATTCCGTAGGGCCTTGGCTCGATCCCTGGTCCGGGCAACAACTAAATTAAAATAAGCTCGGCCAAACACTTAGCAAAAAGTGGACGCGCAAAATTTTTGTTTTGCTTGGATTCAGTGCCTAATGGAAAAACTGAGTGAACAAATAGAGAGTAAAGCATTTTTAGAATTCGTATGCAAAACAGTATATGTATATACATAATTTTATATAATTTGCGATGACATGTTGTCACTGAAAAAGTTACGCTTTTACGCTGTCAGTTTTTGAAAAAGTTTACATACATACATATTTCATTTAAATTTGTTTTAGTTTTAGAAAGTGTACAGAGCAGAGCAACTATTCTTTTATGCTTTTTTGCTTCACAATATTTTAATATTCAACGCAAATTAAGTGCATTTTACAACAAAGCAGTCTACTCAGGCCAAATATACGGAACGCGTGTGTGTGTGTGTGTGTGTGACAAATGAAAGAATTTGCATAAATGCCTTTGTTTATGCATACATTTGAGTTCATATTCTTGCATATGCAAGCACTGTATGCAATATCTATGTATTTATGTATTTGTATGTGCATACATTATATATATAGTATAAATGTAAAAACATTAATATGACAACTGCCACTGAAACTACAACAATTGCAGCGTAACTTTCGCCGCATGCAGATTTTCAACTTCAAAACTTTTACATTTTTTGACATGCCTTTTTCTAGTTTTCTCGTTTCTATCTCATTTACGGTTCATGCTCTCAGTCCAATACGCTTTCTCCTCCGCCACAAGTAACTTTTTGTTTCTCGTTTTTGTTTCGCAGTTCATTTTGAGTTCATCGCAGCTAATTAAGTGAATCCCTGCAAAGAGACGACGACGACTACAAACATTCGCCCTTAAGCTCGGAACACTGTCGCTGTCGTTACGTCGTGAAGTTGCAGTCGTCAAAGTGTTCCGAGCTTTAGTACGTATGCCAGTAAGGCAGCTGCATTTTAAACACTTGGCAAACACGCTCAAATTGCTGCATGCTTATGAATGGATGTAAGTACGTATGTATGTTTGTAAACATTGCCTTGCATTTGTTAGCATACAAGTATAATGAAAATTTAAGCAAATTTGTCATAATGCAATGACAACTTTGTCTGCGAAAAATTTCATAACAAAAAATATGTATGTAAAATCTGTTAGCTGGGGGTTTGAAGTGCGATAATGAGGCGGACAGTGATAAGGCAATTAGTAGGAAATAAGTTATGAAAGCGAAAATACATAATAAGCATGCAAGAGAGGAGTGTGTTTCAGAGTGTAACAAGAAAAGTAAATTTGCAAAAAAAAACAACTGACTTAATGTCATTACACATTTGTGGGGGCGGAGAATTGTTTAATTGGTGTAAACAGTATAGAACAAAAATGGAGCGGAGAATAAAAACGATAATAAATAAACAAATTATTAATTATTAACTAAGAAGTGGAAAAGTGTAATAAAAAATAGTTTAAGAATACTTAAAGAAACGGAACAAATAAAGAAATAGCTTGATAAACGGGGCAGTCGATAATCTGAACAAAGCGGAAATTGAGACACGAAAGCCACTTGCGGAACAGAATCTGTTATCAGAAAACTATAATTTTTTAATTCTCTTATAAATCTTCCCTCACCAATGTTTGCTCTATCCGTTGTAAGGTTCAATGAAAATGGGAAAAAGTACGTAGTATTTATTTATTATAAAATATAAATAAAACAACTAGAAATAAATCCAATTTTTAGCGAAAAATAGGAAGATTATCTCAAACTTTAACAACTAAAAAAATAGGGATTTCCCTACATTTGAAACTTTGTTCGTGAATATTTTAAGCAGTAGGTAAAAACCAGTATTTCAATTTTATTTAAGTTTGGCCTAATTATTTTTAAGTGTTTTCTAACATCCCTAATAAATGAAAATAAAATAAAAATAATCGAAAAACAAAAAGCTAAATGAGTCGGAAAAAATTTTAAAACATTTGCATAAAATTCATAACTTTATTTTTTTTATAACAAAAACAAGTAGTTAAAAAAATATTCAAAGAATGTCTCAACTTGTAGCCTAGATCCTTAAAAATTTAAAATCATTTTTATGAAAATATCTAACTTTATCTTTTTGTTAAAAAAAAAAATGTTTGAAAAATTCTAAAAAAAAATACATAGCAAATTGTAGCACATAACCCGGATCCTAAAATAAATAGATCAATTAAAAATTGAATCAACTAAATATGAGATCAAAATTATAATAATTTTTTTTCAAACTGGTATTAAGGAACTGTCTTTGACTGAGTGTCCAAGCCGCCTTTTATACTTTATATTATTTTTTATTATATTGATTCGAATATATATTTGGTTGTCGTGGCACCAAAAATTTGTTTACATACATTTCAATTTATTTTTTTTTATTTTTTTTTTTTCATTTGGGTTCCCCTACAAATGTTTTCAATTAGTTTTTATTATATAACATTTATTAAATGGAGCAGGATAATAGAGTTTCTTCAAAATGTCCACTATTTCTGCATTTTGCACTAAAAAATTTAATATAAACAAACAAAAATTCAAAAATCGGACTCGGCTGGTTTCTTGAAATTTTATTAAGTTTCATTAAAAAAAAAAACAGTAATCAAATTGAGTTTAAAAGCCCCCAGTGAATTTTAAACATCGAATGCCAGTTTTGAACCACTGTGCTATGTTGCTCGATGAATCCTTTAAAGTGTGACCTTTTGAATCCCTTAATGCTGGCTAAGAAGCGTTTTAAGTTTTGGTTTTTTCCAAAAGACTTTGAAATTTCAAAGATATGATAAATTCAATAAACTATTTTAAAAAAAATTAGCGCAATGTAGAATAACAAAATTGGTACCAAATTAAAGAGAAAATTCTGTACGGTAAAAAGTAAAATTTGTTTGATGTACAAGGACGAGTAAGTATTGAAAATGTTCCCTTAAAATGTTGTCCTTGCGCATCCTTGAAAATTTGCAATATTTTTTTAGATAACAAGGGCCCCTTCCTTTCACTTGTAGATTTTAGTGGGCAGATTGAGTCTACCGGAATAAGTCAGAATGGTCTCACTGTAACACTAGCATCAAAGTCGATGTCAGAATTTAACCATTTAGGCATTTTTGATAGGTTTGATGACGTAATAAATATCAACGTAAGTACATATGTGAGTATTATCTAATATTTAATTTCTCGTGGTAACTCCCACCATAGGACACCCAAACTATTCATAAACCGAGTTTTATTAAAGGGCCCATCTCTCATCACACGTACTTTTATATCGTTTAACTGAGTATGGGAATTAATTAAAAATAACTACTCAATAACACCAAAGTAATTATGTGCCACCAATACAAACTCACTTGCAATGCATAGATTATACTCGACGTTAGTGAAATGCAACATTTTGAGCGCATCAAACTAGGCCACTATAATTGTGTGACAACATAATCAACACGCTCTCTATACAGCAATGTATGTATGTATTTGTACTCTCGCAGGCAACGGACACAAAGCGGCAAGTGTATAGTTTCTTTCTCCAACGATGACATACATTTTCTTTGTCATATTTTCAATTTATTTTTTAAGTGTGGGTGAGGTAGTTTTTTCGAAAAATTAATAAAGTTCTATGGTCCTCTTGCAAAAATTACCACCAGCTATTATTTTTCCTTTACGTCTGTATGTGTGTATGTATGCTTGTATGTATGTACGTGATGTCAATACATTACTTAGAAGTTGTTTATTGTTTTGTTTGTTACCGGCTTGTTCGTCTGCAGTTGCTGTTGCATGTTGCCTATTGCATGTTGCATCAAAAAAAAAAAAATGCAATTTCCCCTTTTTTTCTTTCCTTCTTTCATTCAGTCATTTGTTCAATCTCACATTTTTCATTTTCCCATCGCCAGCACCTCAAGGGAATGAATATGCAAATTTATTAGAAAGCAAATCATGTCTTCGGCCGATTGCAACAGTTATTACAATTGCTTTCATTTTGTTTTTGTAATGCTAGTATCCAGCAATTGTTGATGATATCAACCTCTGTATGTATGTATGAGTGAGTATGTACATTTGTATGTAACGGGTGATTTTTTTGAGGTTAGGATTTTCATGCATTAGTATTTG
>NW_023458556.1:27419067-27429546 GCF_013731165.1 Rhagoletis pomonella
TGCTTTCCGTCTGTTATTGTTTCTGCATAGTATTTGTGGTTTTTTTTTTGCCCCTACTTCCCTAAGCAATGTATTTTTTCTGCTCCGTACCATTCATCATATGCTTCCGTTTTATTATTTCTTCATTTCATAGGCCATCATCCGGTGAAGTAAGTAATTGCAGCGACTTGTCACTGTCGTCTGCTTGGCATATAAAATCTATTATTTGTGACACATTTAAATGTTTTGTTATTATTACAATTTTTTATTTTTATTTTTGTTGAGTTAAAATAATCGCCGAGCGAGCTAAATGCAAACTATTTCATATCTTCACTTGAAAAATATATTTTAACTAAAAACTTTAAACCCATCCTTAGCCGCCAAATTTGCAGTGGCATTGCTTTAAGTTTCTTTGCCTGTATGAAGGCACTGGATTAATTTTTTATACCTTTCATGGCCATGAAATGGTATTATAACTTTGGTCTGATGCTTGGGGCAAATATAATAAAACTGCGTTTTTAGGTTTTCAAGGACATTATCAATTTCAAAAATTATTTAAAAAATTCAAAAATTGAAGAAAGAAACAGTATGGGTACCAAATGAAACAGAAATTTCTGTAGAATTAAAAACCACTAAAATTTATTGGTTCCCAAGGACGAATAGGTATTGAAAATGTCCTTTTAATTAGTTTAATTTTTTTAAGCGAAAAAAGTAGTTTTACTATATTTTTGGCTCGTGGTTTCGCGAATATGTATATAAAATTTTGTGTGTGTAAAATTTACTGTCGCGCGGTGTTATCAACAGAAAGCTTACAGCGAAAGTATCAAAGACCGGGTCGGTATAACCTATATGCAACTGATTCTTCAGATGTGTGGGTTTTTCTTCAAAACTCTTTCATTTGGACAGCTAAAACCGAGCAATTTCTTGAGCTAGAAAATCGTCAAGATCGGTGCTTTATAAGCTTTAGCTTCCTCATCGGTCAAACTAACTGCCACACCAACCTAACCTTACCTTTAATTTATGCCGGAGAAATCTACACTAGGCGTCAAATGAAAGTGTACACCTTGTTTTAATATAATATTCATGAAAATTTTTTAGCATCTATTTATAAAAATATATATAGTTCAACCTATAATATAAACCATATAAATCAAAGATTCACACTTTATATATAGTTCACGAAAATTAAAAAAAAAAATTCAACATTTTCAAATTTTTATTCAGAATTTCTAGAAAATTTTCGGTTTTGTAGCCCATTCCATTTTAGTCAAATGAAGAGCAAGTTTCAAACGGCTGAAAAATTCTGTTGATTTTTGAGATTTTTTTTTTTTGAGACTGCTTTCGCGCTTTGTTTTTGCAATTTTATATCATAATAAATTTATGGTAATATGGAAAAAAGAAAAAACTCCGTTACTAAAAAAAATCTCAAAATTCAACGGGATTTTTTTACCGGTTGAAACTTGCATTTCATTGGGCTAAAATTGAATGGGCTACAAAACTGCATACTTGAAAATTTTGCATAAAAAGTTTAAAATTTTGATGAACATTTTTGTAATTTTTGTAAACTTTATATAAAGTGAAAAAAATAACTATATTTTCATAAATAATGAATGCACAAAAATGTTTCATGAAAAAGGTGTACCCTCTCATTTGTCGCCTAGTATACACTACAGTGATTTGTGGAAAAAAAACAAATTTGTTGAAATTTTTTAAATTTAATTTTTTTTTTTACAGCCACAGCCAGTTCCAACGCGAATGAAACCCTCAAATAAAAATCGAAACTTTTTTTTTTGCAGTAATAACTAAGTGCTTGAACTTACCTTCTACAAAAGAATAGCATTCCCAATCCCATAGTTTTAAAAAGAATTTGGAGTCAAACAAATTTCCGCATTTTTTGTGGCTATACAATGTAGACTATACATGTTTTTAAATGATTGTTAACTTACGAAATGTTTATTTCAACGTAACCAAAATTCAATTCAGTCAAAAATAAGTTGCAATAATTAATGGGTGCGTTTGCATATTATTCCGTTAGGACTTAAAAATTAAACTAATTTTGGTATGAAAAACCAAACCTGTTAATAATGCTGTCCATTGCAGTTGCAAAGCTAAAAGCCTAAAAGTGCTTTATTGTTTTTTTATATTGGTAATATGTATACTTTACTCTCACAAAATTTTTGATTAAAACCAACTTTCTTGATGTAGCTGCTTCCGAATACCATAAAACCTTAGATAATTCAAATATAATCAAAATTTTCAATACGAACCGTAAAGATAACAACCACAAAGAGAGTGAACAAAAATAGTGGAATATTGAAAATGTTTCCTAGAGTTAAGCGAAGCAAAGTCCCTCGTATTAACAATTTTCTAAACAAATACTCGAAACTCATCTATGTACATACATACAAGTACATGCATATGTATTTGCTACAAAATTCAGTAGGTTTTAACACACACTCATGTGCTACCCGATTCACAATAATCCGAGTTAGGCCTCATAAAATGTCACATAACCATTGGCATTGTTGTATCTTAACTGTGGACGATGACATCAATGTTCCAAGTAACAAACGGTTCTTAATGGATTGACATCATCAAGTTTTGAGGTGTTTATTGCCGCCGCATCAGCAAGTAATCAACCCTGTTCAGTGAAGTTTCATCGCTTCAGAGGTCACACATTCAAGCAATTCTGCAAGCCTCATGACCTGTAAGCAGCAGTGCGGTGGCGATAATGTTAAAACCCTTTGACGATTCGGCACTAAAAACAATTTCTTCAAGTAAGCAAACGCGTCAGCGTGTTGAAGTGGATAAAATCGCTTAAACATAAACTCTAACATGCAAGTTGTTGTATAGTTGGTTTATAATCCAAACGTTTGCATATACATACATACACCACACCAAAGGTCTATTGACGAAGGTCGAAGCTGTGATTGTTATTGTCAATGTTTCTTGCTGTTGTTGTTGTTGTGGTTGTTGTTGATTGTTCACTCCACCCAAGTCTATGTAGTAAATTGTTTTCTATTTTAAAAGTGATTACATGAGTTTGTTTATTCGCTCAAATGAATAGGCGAAATTTGCGCTGAGCGAACCAACTCAAATTTCTGGAAATTTTATGTAGGCGATAATGCATAGGTACATACATACATACATACCACTATTTAGGTAGAGTAGCTAATAAATGTCGGCAACTCACAAAATTCGTATCACAACCCATTGTACTCGTAGATAAATAATTCTGTTAAATTTGTTATTTTTGTTGGCAAAACTTTTCGTTTTAATGATGAGTCATTAATTCCTGATAGCTTGTGCTCTTACACATACAAATTCATATTTATGTTTATATACATATACATACATATGTACTTATGTACATAGCTTTCTATACAAAACTACTTTCTTTATCTTTTGCTATTTTAAACCACATAGTTTACTTATTTCACTCGACTATAAGGGCAGAATTTGCTGAGTTGCCTTTCGATTTGTAATTATTTGTTGTTTACGTGCGAAATTTTCCAGCAATCTTGTAATTTACACAAATTTATTAGCCACACTTTAGCAAGTAGTTTGGGGTAAATTTTCGCATTATCAGCTTCTAAATAAGTAGTGTCAAGTAGACAACTTTGTTGAAATGAGGGTATGAAAATTTTCGAAATATGTAGCAAATATAGATTGGTAAACACATTTGTTGGACAAATGAACGCTTTCTTCACTTAAAAAAATTTTGTAATAAATTATGCGTTTAAATCGTTGCTTACGCAATTTGTGACACTTGGCCTTTTTCACTTTCAATTATTTTTGATAACACCAAATTTTTCTGCTTACGCTTAAATTTCTTGCTATTTTTCGAAACATTATCTACACAGAATAAATTTTTCGAACAAATTTTTGAGACTTATTTTTGAGTACCCCTTAGAGATTGGTGGAATAGTAGTATAAGATTGTTTAGAGTGCTATGGGGTATGGTCATTCTGCGTTTATGCGTTTCCGTTCGCGTAGCCTTGGGCAACGGCAGAACGAGCGGAAGTTTCGGTGCCACTACTCCAACTTATTCGCTTTAAGAAAAGGCCAGACCATAGAAGTTGCCCCTATTCAACCGCTGGATGTTGATGAACTGTAACCAAAGTCGTTCATGGATACCTGGTCCTACTAGCTACCGTGTTACTGCCGTCCATCAGAGTTTATCTGTTGTGCAAGAGGGCTAAATTTTCCGACAGTAACCTCTAAGCTATGGCCTAAAGGTAGCCTTTTTGAGCTTACAATTAGAAAAGAAAGCAAAATAGGTCTGTTTAGCGATGAACGAAATGCAAAGCACCTACTGTAAACAAACAAAGAATCTCTGCGTATTGAGATCACCGTTGTAAGTTATAACTCGCATTTAGGGAAGAAATTTGTCCACTCACTAGGCATCATACGGACATTCGACTTCGATTACGAAAGGTCGGAACTTCCTACAAAATGTTCACCTCCGATTTCGATTTCGGTTGTGATTACTTTGAGTGGAATTTTAACGAAGCTCGACATGCAGAGGTCTAAAAATAAATGGACGCCTCGATAAAAATTCTAAACTCCCAAATAAATTAAATTGATTAATGGGTCTCTCAGATGATTGTTCTCAGGAACCTTCCTTTTAACTTTGCCTTCATTATGCCGAATTATCAGCTAAAGAGCTGGGAATTTTTTTTAAGCTTCCTAGAAGAATACAGTGCGCCTTCGGCAAAAGCAACTATCCACAAATGCAGTACCTCATTTGAACTGCCACGCAAGTTTCTATCCATACTTTCTTATTTCGTTCCATCTCTGTTTCCATTTTTTTTTTTGGGGCGCACTTGAACTGACAGTTATTTTATAACAACTTCTCAGAACACATTGATTTGCCAGTATTTAGGTAATTTTCTCGCTGTGGGTAGTTGCTGAAGTTTTATTCTAGAAATTATGACTGCCATTAAACACCTTAGCAACCTGTCTACAAAGCACGCGGCTGAGATTTACTGTGGATAATATTGTTATACTTTAGAAACCTTTAGTTTCAGATTAAATTTTTCTTTCAGGATCAACTTTTTTATGACTCGTTTATTGAATAACCTCAACCAACAAAACCGCCCTAATTTTTAAAGGTGGCTTTTATCGACGGCGTACTGTACTTCATTTTGTTTTTGATGTGCACCGCAGTTATCTCTTGTACTTCGCTTCCGATTCCAGTTCCAACTGTGACAAATTAAATCTTACATTTCCGATTGCAGGTCCGGTTCCGGTATACTCACTTCAGTAAGATCGCTACTGTCGATTGAGGGTCTGCATTCGAGACTCACTCACTCGAGGGCCCTTGGCCGATGGTGAGTATAGAAGTGTTAATATTTTAGCTCCTAACCTAATCTACTTTTTTAACCTTTAACTGTGAACAAGGGATATCGCAGACCAACGAGCTGGGGAGACGCAGCACCTAGCAAGAATAACTTCGGTTAGAAGCAGGAGGAGGCACACTGCACTCATATAGGGCATTCGCAGTGGCCAAGTCTACCTCCGAGTAAACTACGAGTCGTTCGTATGCGCCTTCCGAACCTAACTTAAACCTTTCATTGGGCTAAAACATGTTTGGTAGCATATTATATTGTTATTTGAGTTGGTTATGAATAATAAATATCAAGACGTTTATTTTTAGATTATTGCAAAATTAGTTTTTCGATACAGGAGTAGCCGTTAAATTTGGATTTTTATTATTTCGATAAAATTGAATCATTATTTCGTTATCAAAAATAATCGTGACTTTGGATTTTTATTTTTTTCAATCAATTTTAACCGTTATAATAGAGACTGTGTTTTTATGACTGATTTAAATCTTTTATGACCTAAAAAATTAAATCTAAAAATTACGGTTATAGTATGATCATAAAAATAAAAAATCAAAAAGAACGATTAAATATTTATCGAAAAAACATAGATCCAAAACAACAATTATCTATTCTTAAACGAAAAAATTAAAATCATAAAATAACGGTTAGATTTGATAGGAAAAATAGAAATCCAATTGTAAAGGTTAACTTATAATTTTTCTTATAAAGATCGTAATCGTTTCGGTCCCTGGCTTACAACGGTTTCTAACAGAAACCTAAAACCATTTTTAAGGTTTGATGTTTTCCTTTCATTTTCTTCAATACATTTTTTTCTAAACCCTTTTATAAAAAAAGATTTTATTCAATGAGATCCACTTAAGTATTGCGTAAGCAGAGTTTAAGTAATTTTTTACCGCTCCCCCACCCTTTCAGAAAAAGTAAGCAAAGCTCTTACCCCCTCTCTCCAGCTTCTATGCAGACGTAAGTATTGGTGGTATTTTAATCTGTCAAGTCTAAAAATGAGCAATTTATAGCCTAAAAATGTTATTCAATATTGGTTCAATTTAGAGAAAAAATTTTCCGGAACAATAAAAAAAAATAAATGAATATTGCTGATGTAATCATCATCTGGGAGGGGTCCTGCCGCTTTCCACCAAAAGAAGCAAACAAAAGACCCCCCGTCCCCCATTAGTCATACTTGAATAGCCACATACAGTGACGAGCAAAACTGTAACATGGTGTAACACTTTTTACTTCAGCCATCGCTATCTTTCCAAGTTCTAACGACTTTCATACTTTTGTTGTATATTCTTGTTGGCATATCCCTACTCCCTCTCTCATAACGATTTGAAGTCAATACAACAATAATAAAAAAACCAGCAGAAAAAAATGTAAATTAAGGCAGATGTTACAGTTTTGCACTCATATATTTTTAACAAATTTTTAACAATTTTCACGAAAAAAAAAGAACTACTAAGACAATATTCAGTACTCTTTTGCTTGTTTCAGTTCCTGGATGCGATTTGGCATACCTTATTTGTATCTCTGTAAAAATTCTGGAGGTATATCCTTAGTTTGCTTTCACAGCTCACTCGAGCTCGATTTTATGGACTTAGATACTTAGTAAGCTGTGCTTTTAGTTGTTTTCGCAAATTCTCAATGAGATTCATATCCGCGGATTGTGGAGGTCATTTCAAAAAGCAAATTTTTGCTTTTGCATCCTGTCTTTGCGAACATATGCAGTGTGTTTGGGTGATTTTTGAGCAGAAACTCTCATTTTTCGACTACATCTTGCAAATTTTGTTGAAATATGAACAGATACTGTTCCTTACGCATAATGTGTACTAACAGACCAAGAAAATTTTTGAAAAACAACCCCAAACTATTATTGACCGACCACTGTTATTCACAGTTTGCCTTACATGCTGCGCATGGGCTTAATTTGGGTCTTTGACCCAATACCATGCCCGGCCATCTGATTGAAAGCGATTAATTTAGTATTGTCAGACCAAATAACCTTCAATTGAAATTTAAAAATATGTTTTTTATTGCATTCTGAACGGCCTAGCATATCCCAAAAGGCAACGGTTCGGGTTTCGTGCGATGTAGCAAAATGCTGCCACTCTCGCACATGTATTTTGATCAAAATGTTTTTTTTTTCTTTTATTATGCCTTAGCGTTCAATTTGACAATTCTTCGCCTCGCTGTCTACTGATTTGCATTCAATTTTAATACCTTAAGCGCTTCTGTAATAGTGGCTGCATCGCTACTTGTTGCTAAGTTCACAAGATATCGTACCGTAATATTTTTTTACAGACTTGCTTTGTCCTTGAGAACACTTTGGGCTATATTTTTTCTCAGTCTTAACATTTTTAAGTAGCAAATTCCACAATATTTTGCCACTTTTCGTGCGGTCCCGACTTTCCGCAGTAAATCTATTATTTACATTTATGGTTCCTGATTAACTATAATATTTACTGGTGATCACTTCTTCAATAAATTAGAATAGAGAATAAAGTCATCTGACTTCCAACTAAGTAAGAGATAACTGTCAAATGCGAAACTGAGAGTGAGTGCAAAACTGTAACATCTGCCTTAATTTACATTTTTGTCTGCTGGGTTTTTTATTGTTGTTGTATTGACTTCAATTCGTTATGAGAGAGGAAGTAGGGATGTACCAACAAGAATATACAACAAAATAATGAAAGTCGTTAGAACTCGGAAATATAGCGATGGCTGAAATAAAAAGTGTTATACCATGTTACAGTTTTGCTCGTCACTGTATGTGTACTTTTTAAAATGTTGCAAAAGCACTTTTAGCAAGATGTATGTTACACACAATTAGTCCATAAGTATGGCATGAAATTTAGCCATATGTCTTCCCAATAGCGTGTTATTTAAGACAAATCGTTAGCAAAAATATTTCAAACAACCAGATTTATAAGCCAAAATGTCAATGTCGCCTACAGGCAACATCAGGCATGAAAGGGTTAATTGAATTATATCCCAAGGTCAACAAATATAATTCAACTTCTAAAACCGTTTGTCATGCAACTGCTTTCAATTACTATTTTTTTATTCACAGTGTAATTTTCTAATCCTAATCTGCATTGCTTTTTAACTTTTCATTACTCCTTCAATCGTATTGTATTAATATTACACAATTCCAAATACAGAATGAGTCCCAGCAACATGTTGCTATCAACATTTATGTTAGCTCAACTGTAAACTTTAACAGACACTGTTCAAGCTAAAATTGGGGCACTGATAACGATTGCCGCCGACAAAACCATGCCGAAGCGAAGCACACAATTCGTTTTTATACCAATTTCAAACGAAAGTTTCGTGGCGGCAGCGCAGGATATCGTTGGCTGTTGCTTTTCACAAGCAGCTTGCTGATTGCTGCCGCCGCTACTGAGCGCTGTTTAGTAGACGATACAATTTAGTCTTCGTGCAACCATTTAGCTTAACGGCGTTGTTTCGCGTCACAGCGTGTATAAATATTAAAAAAAAAACACTGCAATACAATACAATTAACACTACAAAACACAAATAAATAAGAAGTAATCAAATATAAATAAATAAAATTGAAAAGCTGCCAGAGCGAAGGTAGCAAACTAACTACTAATCGGTAAGAGTTAAATAAAACAAAAGAAATTGAGTGTAAAGAAAAGTGCATGAAACAGTGTGTGCAAATTGAGTGTAAATATTTAAAATTCCTAACAAGAAATAAAGTAATTATGAAGTTTAAAATATACATAATTGGAGCAAAGCAAGTGAAATCGTAAAAAATAAATTTACATAATAAATGCGTGGCGCATAGCATTACAGTGCAATAATTTGATTTGGTGCGTGATGTTAAATAATAATAACAGTAATTACACATACGAATCGTGGCATTAAAAATTATTGCAGGAATGCAATAAATCATTCTAAAAATGGTATATTCTGTAAAAAACACAAATGAGGGTTAAAGAAGCGGCAACGAATTATATAGTAAAAAAAATATATAAATTCAGTAGCGTGAAAAGGGCAAATGGCAGTGTCTAGCAGCTGCATATGTGTCCATGTGCATATATATGTATGTACTTTCAGCAGCAACAGATATCCTTTCGCGCAATGCATTCTAGTCGCAATAAAATAGTCAGTTTTAACGCAATTTCCGCTCGTGTTGTTATCGAACAACAACGATAACAGCAGAAAAAAATAAGTGCAGCAAAAACTTGATATCATCAGCAGCAGCTATAAATAGCGCAGTAAAGCATTCACGTACCGTACATAGTTACTAAATATGTGTATATTTGTATGCATGTTTATGCACGCCGGCGATGCTAGTTTATTTTTATGCATTTATGTACTTGCATACATACATACATATATACATGTGTATGCATTAATGTCAGACTTGCGTTTCTTAGTATCCTTCCGGCTTGCAGTCACTTTTTTGCTTGTCTGCATCCTGCCACACGCATAGTGTGCTATTTGCAAATGTATATACATATGTATGTACGGGAGTATGTGTGTAGCTGCAAAAGTTTATGCATACTATTTTGTATTCATATGTGCCGCTGCATAAGTACATGCATACATACGCACGCATGTATATTTTAATATGCTCATAAATAAGCGCCACGCAGCACGCCGCACCACCGTGGTTCAAAACTGGAATTTACTGTGCTTAATTTATTTTTCAACCAATGAAAGTTAACAAAATTCGCAGTAGACCAATTGAGTACGGCTTTTTGAATTTCTATTTGTTTATATTAAGTTTTTTAAAGTAACAATTTTGAAAAAAATAGATTCTCCTGTTGCATTAATAAATATTATATAATAAAAACATGTTGAAAACTAACATTCAGAAGAAAAAATTGAAACTTTCACCAAAATTCAAAACAAAAAAAATTGAATTTTTAGAAAAATGTTGGGTATGCAGTTTTATAGATCATTAAATTTTAGTTTTGTAGCTGCAACTAGAATTAATTTTGATGAAATTTTTGTATAACATTTAAAATATTTTTTTTTATTTTTTTTCGTTTTGGGGGAACTCTGCTATTATTTAAAATTAGTTTTTATTATCTAGCATTTATTAACCGGAGTAGGAGAATCGATTTCCTTCAAAATTGCTACTTTTTCTGCAATTTTCAATAAAAAAAATGTATACATATAATCA
>NW_023458556.1:27429556-27445668 GCF_013731165.1 Rhagoletis pomonella
GCAATTTTCAATAAAAAAAATGTATACATATAATCACAAAAAAAAAAAAAAAAATCGGGCTGAACTCGTTTCTTGCAAATCTTATAAGCTTTCATTAAAAAAAATCGAACTGATTGAAAAATTAAGGCTCCAGTGAATTATGAACCGTAAATTGCAGTTTTGAAACACTGTGCGCACGCTGCTATTTTGCTGCTGTCTCTCCTACTAGTTTCAGCAAGCTTTCCTGTTGCTGTCAGCTCGTGCGTTTGACTGCAGATTTTCTTTTCACATGTTTTTTATCACTCATAATTTTAACACTTTTCGCGGATGCTCCTTTTTTTGTGCAATATTACATATAAAAGCATATTTCGCGCGTAAATAATTTCCGCTTTTTTGTGCAATAACTTCAGCGACGCTTTGTACGGCTTATCAATGCTGTTGTCAAGTGTTGAAAAACTGGCGGGCCATAACTGCTCCAACTGCAATTAATACATTGCTTGCCGTCTCCTTTTTTTAGTAAAACTTCGTTTTTTTTCTCTCAT
The DNA here is from genome assembly GCF_013731165.1 of Rhagoletis pomonella. NCBI lineage: Eukaryota > Metazoa > Arthropoda > Insecta > Diptera > Tephritidae > Rhagoletis > Rhagoletis pomonella. Next base: position 27,430,078 of record NW_023458556.1, read on the forward strand.
TTAATATTTCACTTTATCTTCCCTCTTTTCTACACCAATTTCACTGCCTTTTCGCTTGCATAATACCGCTCAAAAATTAAAAAAAAAAAAATGATTTATTAGCATCGCAACTTATGCAAAACTGTTGATATGTAAGTATCTGCTGCCAGCCACTGCGCTTTGCCATCCTTCCCTCTGCGCCGCTCGGCGCGCTCTAATAACATTTTCGATGTACATCTACCTGTAGCCGTCGCATCAGCGCAGCACCGGAAAGTATTTAATTATGCAATGAGCCATCCTGTGTCGTAAGTTCGGGTGCCGTTATTGCAAATACTCCTGTGTGTGCCTGTAAGCCGAAAATAGGACAAAAGACTTTTGCGAAAACTCTGCGGCTTTCATTGCTCTGCGCATTCAACTGAGTGGGCGCCCCAATAGCAGCATCATGCTGGCATACATAGTTGTACAAATTTAAAAGCCACAATTGCAGCGCAAGGGACAGTTTGCACAGGAAGCGACAAACACAACCAATTCGTAGATAGCTCCTCCATTGCTTGCTTGTGCGCTTTGTGACAGCAAGGGTGCTCTGCAATTTTTCTAGACATAGAGCGACTAATTCTTATTTGTGCATCGAATTTAACTCTCGTAAATTAAAATACTTTTGGGACTTTTGGATTTAAAACACAGGTGAGTTATATTAAATACTTCTTTCTTTTTTTATTTTCAAGTTAAAGCTTCTTTGCAGTTTCAGTTACCCAATTCGCTTAATTCCAGTTATATTTAGCTTTTTAAACAGGTGGCAACCCTCATACTTGTAGTTTATAAAGAAGGTCTTTTAACGACAATTTCTATTGAGAGATACCTATATTGCAATAATTCATTTAACTTATTAAGAAATTTTAATATTACTTTTTGAACAGGTGGCAATCCTCTACAAGCACCCCAAAGGTATTCTATATCTTCAAAGTATTTTTTTAACATTATTTCGTTTTACACGCATATTTGAATATCTCATATAACTTGTTATAATTTAATTAAATTTGACTTTTAAAATAGGTGGCAACCCTTTCCGAAGCATCTCCAAAGTACTGCCTTTTTAAACTCTCTTGTGTACTACCCTAATTACGATACACATTTCAAGCATCTAATTTCCTTAATTGAAACTGTATTTGATTTTTTTAAGGCGTAAGGCGTGTCGCACAGGGGTCAAAGTTCAGATTCCTATGACGACGTCTTAACCGACTTAAATCGGGACTAAAATTTATATGTGATATCCTCGACTTTAGTAGTATCGATTTTGGGCATTTAATGAAAAAACATATTTTTAATTTTTTGAGTCCTCAGACGCATCTGGCCGTTGACCCCTTTGCGACACGCCTTAATCGACTCCAAACGGGACCAAAATTTATATATCTATGACAGTGGTCTTATCGATTGAAGGGATGAGGATGAAAAAAATCGCTCATTTGGTGTTTTTTTTTTATGGACCACCCTAGTGTACATATTTTGCTTCAAAACGGTAATATTATCGATATTTTTTTTAATTTTATGTACAATGAGTACAATGTAGCCATTATAAAAATTATAACTTCAGTATCATTACGATAATAGCCTACATGGCATATTCAAGAATATATTGTCACTAGACACGAATAAAGGCGCGCCATTGTTTGGACGGCGAAAAATGACGCATTGACGAAAAAAGACGCGTAAAAAGACTTCGGCGAAAAAAGACGCGTAAACATAGATTTATACCTAGCCAAGGACTGTCAAAGCCTTACAAATGGTTATTTTCCACTGACTTAGAAGACAATTTTTCAGCAAAACATGTGTAAGTGTACCCTCACCAGTAACAGCTAGAATGACAGTAAGAGGATAGACAGGCGGCAACATTGATCCGGATTAACGGCGTAGTTGATGTGATCAAAATTGTACATTGACAAACGGCAGTAATGTGGATTAACAACCCGCGAGGTCGTGGCTTCGAGCGCCATGGCCAGTAGATTTTCATTTTTATTTTTTTTAATTCATTCAATTATTAATTTGTTGTAAACTTTTTTAACAACTTTTTTAAACTACAAAGTATTTAATTATCTAATTACAAAATATTTTGAAATACAAGTAATTTTTAAGCAAAAAATAAAACTGACTTCAATTCTCATTACAACATTTAAGATTACCGTTAATTTCATCATGATCCAATAATCGGATCTAAACCAAATTAATGTGGGCCCACCTTTGAGGTACCACCTTTTCTTTAAAGAAGAAAGAATTATAGAAATCGGTTAACGTGGTTCAAAGCTATGCCATAAACATACAAAAATATTTCGACGAATTGATAACCTCCTAATTTTTTTAAAGTCGGTTAGAAATATAGCTCGTTTTATAGCAAATTGTTATCTCCTGGGACGAAAAGTGGAATTACGATATTCTCGCACACTCATTTCTTGTATGAGATAACGTCATTTTTTTGGTATTGACGCCAATACTTCTGCAGATTCTTTAGATAATTAGAATTAGATTAGAATTTTAGGTCCCTCATGTCTTTTTTCTTGTTTGGCACTACAACTATTTGTCGGTTTGGTCCGAGACCAAAAACTTCGACAGTTGCCTCTCTCCTTTGCGGATTTACATCAGTTGTTCATCCCAACTGCGGACAGGTCCTTCTGCACTTGATTCCTCCGTTTTTTTTTGTCGGCGCCCTTGCTTTTCGCCCGAAAGATATTTTCACCGGAGCGTCTTCATCCATGTGTACAACATATCCAAGGATGCGCAATCGTTGTATTTTAATGCGCTTAACTATGTCCATGTCGTTAGCAAGCTCGTACAGTTCCATATTCCATCTTCTTCGCCAAAGCCTTCTCATCTTTGTTAGACATCGTCCATGCTTCTGCGCCATACAAAAAGATGGGCATGATGAGAGATTTTTAGAGCGTGATTTTTGTTCGACGAGGGAGGGCTCTGCTTTTCGATGGCCTACCCAGCCTAAAGTAGCACCTTTTTCCAAGAGTTATTCTTCGCTTTATCTCCAGACTGACATTGTTGTTGGGGTTTATGCTGGATCCTAGACAAAAAAAAACACAGTCTTTCACAACTTCAAAGTTATGAGTGCCATGTCAACATCATCTGCATACGCCAGCAGCAGCGTGCTTTTGCTGTACTTATAGGGTGCTGCGGTGATTCAAATTGGTAGCTCTTATGACGCTTTCCATCACCATATTGACAAAGTCACATGAAAGTGAATCGGTTTGTCTAAAACCCCGTTTGGTCTGAATTGGCGCGGAGAGGTCCTTTCCTACTTGTAGATTTTTGATTTTTAGACTCTATTTCACTACCACTCCTCACTTCATTCAAGATTACTTGGAACGATAGGTCACGGATAGAAGAAAATGTAGGTATTTTATCTGAATGTCGTAAGAGTCTTCTAACCGAGTCTCAAGTGTTCACAGCACAATTTGGGGTATCCACGGCTTGTATTCATTCGAAAATTTCGATTTGAAGTATGAAATCTGTAACAGGTTTTCGGAACTTTTTAACTGTGTATTCACCACAAATGTAAGAAAATACACTTGGCTCATTGGGACAACTTCACTCGATTTTTTTTTAATTGTTGACCTGTGTAATTTTTAATCAAAATGGAAACTCCAACTAAAAGCTTTAAAATCTTTTTGTTTCGCTTTTGTGAATCTTTGAGTTATCAGTTCTCTGTGTATGCTTTGTGAAAATTTATTAAAAACAAATTCTTTTTTAAGTTGAGTTCATATGAAAACGACATAGATATGTATGTACGTATATATGAAGCATATTTACAAACCAAACGAACATGATCCATATTTTATGTTATTTATTCATTAAACAATGACTCAACATACTAAACTAATAACAATATAGTCGTATACCACTTTTTATTCAACTACATATGTATGTATGTACTTTGTGTTCTTGCTGAAACTGACATAACAGTTTTTCCACATCGTTTAACCCCAGCGAATAGTGCGACACAATCATTAACATAAGATAAATGAGTTGAAAAATAGTAATTTAGCACAGAAACAGAAAGTGCAATAAAAAGTGGTAACACACATACACTTTTTCACCTAAAAAACAATGACGATGACACCGGAAAGCAATTTTGCAAAATTTGTCATTAGTTGGTGCAAGCAAACAAAGAAATAATTCCAACAGCGCACTGCTCTCAAAAAAAAACCTGCAATAGCAATATGGTTTTGCTCAACTTTTGCTGCACATAAATTCGAAAGTCATTGCATGCTAAGGCATACAAGTAGTAGCGAACCGAGAAGCGCAGCGAACTAAAATGAACAATAAATACAATTAAAAACGCATCAGCAACAAGTTTTTTTGTTGCTTTTATTACACAGCAACGGAAAAATAAATAAAAGCAAATTATATACATATGTACAAAAAAAAGACTAAAACAGGAAATGAAATTTTCTCAAACCGAGTGGCTAACACGAAGCGGCATAAGAAGCGGAAAGGCGAGGCGAAGGAGGTGTGAATTACATAAATACATACATAGTATGTATGCGTGTAGATATGTGTGTAGCGCGCAAAAATTTACTTGCAGAAGAGTAAGTATAGTGTGTCGCTTTTTAGCAGCGCACAGGGCGTATACGTAACAAACGTAAACCAATGTATGGAAATAGATTTAACGTAGTGCCGACAAGAGTTTAGCTTTTGTGCTGAATGCGAAGCACACACGGGTGTTAGTAAGTGTGAGCTTGCGTTTTTCAGCCTCATTTGTTAAACGTTTTTTTTTTTGCTGAGGTCGTAGGCAGAATGAGTGTAGAAGCGCAAGGTTAGTCAGCGGTTGTTTTGTACTTATTTACAGCGCATCTGAAGAGGAGAAAAATTTGTAATACAAACGCCATTAGCAAACCAGTGTAAGGCAATAGGAACTTTTAAAAATACAATACTAAAGCGAACATACATAAAGGAAATCTATTAGACAGATACCTTTTTTATACCGACACAAAGCGATTGGGTCAGGTGTGACTCAAAAAGGATTTTTTGTTCAGGATAAAAGATCTGTACCGTTCGCCCGATTTTAAATAATGAGATGTCAAATTAAAGCGCTTAGTCTGTAGTTTAGTTTTTCGAAAAGAGTTGCCACCTATTGAAAAAATGAATTCAAATTATTTAATAATCAATGAGGCGTCCAACTAAAAGCCTTTAACTGTAGATCAATCTAAATGTATCAATCTAAATGGCTTTGAAAAGCTTTGTTTCTTAGCTGAACTATAGGAGGGTTGCCACCTGTTTAAAAAATCATGTAAGGTAAGAGAAATATGTATCACCATGTATGTATGTGGATGCCAAACGAAAGGGGCTTCAGAAAGTAGTAGTTTGAAAATATTTTAAAGAGGGTTGCCACTTGCTTGTCGAATGTCGAATTCAGTTTACTTATACACAAGTTATACGAAATATCAAAGTATGGATGTCAAACGAAGGAGTATTAAGAAACCTTTAGTTTCGACGCTAAGAGTATTTTTGAGGTGTTGGAATAGGGTTGCCACCTATTTAAAAAGTTAAATTAAAATTACTTTATAAGTTAAATGAATTATTACAATATGGGTATCAATCCAAGGCGGTTTGAAAAATTTTTATTTCTGAACTGTATTTAGCCGGGTTGCCACATGTTTGAAAGGTCTAACGCAATTAACTAATTCAAAAAGTACATGAAATATAAAAATACCGCAGTCAAACGAAAGATTTTTTTTTAAATTATTAGTTTGAACATTTCGAGTTGCCACGTGTTTAAAATATTACATTCAAACTATTGAGTAAGTTGGGTAAATTATTAAAAGAATTTTTTTCATGGGTATAGGGTGATTTGGAATTAGATGAAAATAAAAACATGCACTATGCGAAACTGCTCTTCACTCAGAAACGGTTGCACGGTTTTGATGAAATATGGCACTCGGATCTTTTAGAACTCTGACTAATATTTGGAATATTTTTTAACTTTTTGAAATTCAATTTTGTGCGTTTTAACGCCATGCGGGTTCAGTAGTTAATTATTAAAGAAATATATATCGAGTAAAAACAGCAAATTGAGTAATTGAGTATACTTTTGAATACGGTTTCAGCGAGTTCGCTTTAAAGCCACATATATAAGCACTGGAAAGAAATATGTGTTGAGCCAAATTGGTTTTTTTTTAATGCAGTTCTTCTTCTTCTTACTGTTTACCACTACATGCGTTTGTCGATTTGGGCCGATATCAAAAATTTTCGCCAGTTGCCTCTCCATTGCGGATTTGCGTCAGTTGTTTATCCCTAGTGCAGGCAGTTCCTTCCATTGTATTCGTGGGCGCCCGTGATTTCTTTGCCCACCGATGGATGCGGAGTCGAAGGATCTTTTCACCGCAGCGTCGTCATCCATGCGTAAATGTCAAAGTCAACGCAATCGTTGTAGTTTTGTCCATGTTCTTCGGTTGGCGTCGTCCACGCAAATAGGGCCATAGATCTTGAATAATTTTCTCGAAAGAACCCAAAGCCTTCTCATATTTTTTAGACATCGTCGATTTTTCTGCGCCTTATAAAAGGATGGGAATGATGAAACATTTGTAGAATTGATTTTCGTTCATCGAGAGAGGTCTCTCTGCGCTGACGGCGCGAAGAGGTCCTTCCCTATTTGGACGGAGCTGAAAGCGGTGCTCAGCGTCACTCTACATAGCTGCATTAGTTTTACAGAATTTGACTGCTGGGAAAATCTGGTCAATGTTGGACTTACCAGGCCCGAAGCCGCACTGATAAGGTGCAATCAGTTGGTTCGTGAAAGGCTTTATCTTTCACACATTATCGTCGACAGGACTTTGTATGCAATATTAAGGCTTATTCCGCGAAGATTGACGCTAACGGCGAGATGTCCCTTCTTGTGGATTGGACAAAGTACACAGAGATTCCAGTCTTCGGGTATGTATTCATCAGGCCAAATTCTACGTTGAGAAGTGTTCCCTCCACATCTTAAGTGTACTCTGGGCATTCACATTGTCTACAATAGTTGCCTTATAAATAGACCGGAAATAAAACGAATCTCAACTTTGAAATCGGTCATAAATTTAAGAATTTAACCTTTGCCCTGAATAGAGAATATAAAAAAAAATCCATCAATTTAATCTTAAATACGAAACCAATTCATACTCGCTTGCTTAGACATCACAGCGGGGAGGACAAAGCATTCTCTCTATGCCTAAGCTTAACAGAATGAACGATTTTTTGTTTCCAATTTCCACCTGCAACTACACTTTCAAGCAGCCATAATAAGTACAGCATTCAAACACAAGAACTCTACCTACGCCTCTGTTACGATTGCCGCCTGCCTGGCATGGCATTGTAAGCTAAGTGGCCTTTGTAATCCTTTGAAAGAGTCAAAACAAACTTTATCGCTGTTACCTTTTCTCATCTACAACTCTTGGAGTAGCGCTACATGACGTACATATATGTATGTACGTTTGTTTCCCTGTCTGTCTGCTTATTGCGGCTGGCTGCATTGTCGGCATCGAAAGTGAAGTGCGACTGGAAATTAACTTGTTTTACGCGAATCAGGCGCAATTTCCTTGTAAATTCACTGCAGCACTGCAACTTCGTGTCGGTTGGCGAGGTGCTGAGAAGCCAGTTGTTAAAGTGGTGGTCTGAAAAGGAAATACTGAAGCAAAGTACACTAAAAGCTAATCGTAGGGAAATGCTTGAAAATGAGCTGGCTTTTAGATGCAGTGGTTTGCTTAAAGCAATAAAGAAAGCCGCCAGCGTTATGGCGAAGTTTATGGAGAAATATGTGGGAGAGCGAAACGTGTAAATCTTTGTGGCATTTCAAGGCGAACGCACTTCAGTTTGGGTATATTTTTTATGCACTGTGAATAAATTGGTGTTGTTGTTAAAACTCCTTTTTATTTTTGATATAAATATTTTTTTTTTATTCTTTTTATATAAATACGGTGACCTTCTACTATTTTCAACACCCACATCTGTACATAGCCTTAAATTGAAGCCAAATCCCCTTGAATATTGTGGTCTTTTGTGGGAACCTCCACTTACTGGTCTAACTTCACATCGCTCATAAAGCCATTGCAACTGAAAGGATAATCAAAATGCCGCAACAAACTTAATTATTTATTTATTGGTCGGTCTCCGATTTTTATGGCTGCGTTTTACAAAGCAATGTAAATGTTTCTGACTTTGATTACTGTATTTGCGGCTAATTTCAATTTTCAATGCTTCAATGACAGTAATTTGTCAAGCCTTCATTAATTTTGCAAGCAAATTTGTCAATAAAATTGTTGAACAACAGATGTGCGGTCTGCGCTTTTCCTTTTGTTTGCGTCTAATTTTTTCTTATTTTCTTTGATGATAGATTTTAGTTAAAAGCCGCTTTATTTAGGTCTTACTAATGGATAAATTATGTTACATTAATGAGTAGAAAATTGAGCAAGGTTAAGTTGATTATGCTAAGTCATAGGAATTTGTGCCACAAAATACATCAAAATTGGTACGAAATTAAAGTGCATTTTGAATAGAAATTTAGAACGTATGTATGTACAGTGACGAACAAAAGTATCGGTACACTGAATTTTTCGCAATATTCTAATTTATTTTCGATAATTTTTTATAAAATATGTCATATATGTATATATATATACAGTGACGAACAAAAGTATTGGCACATTGAATTTTTCGCAGTATATGCAAAGTTTTTTATTCTTATCTATTTTCGATAATGTTTTATAAAAATATGGTTCATGCTCAACCAATAAACATAAAAATCAAATCTCCAAACTTTGTGCAAACTCAGGAAAATTCAATAAATTAGCATTCCAATATGCAACTTTTTATTCAGATTTTTTACTAAAATTCTTAGAATGCAGTTTTATAGCCCATTCAATTTTAGTATAAGGAAGTGCAAGTTTGAGGTTGCTAGAAAATCGCGTTGATTTTTGGCAATTTATTAAGTAGAAGGTGTTGCTCATTTTATCCATACAAAAAATAATTGTCGAACAAACTTTATATGGAAGAACCTGCGTGAAAAAAATTTCCAAAAAGCAACGCGATTTCTTAGCAACTTCAAACTTGCACTTCCATATCCTAAAATTGAATTTTTCTAAAAAATCTGAATAAAAAGTAGCAAATTGGTTTGCAAATTTATTGAATTTTCCTGAGTTTTGCACAAAGTTTGGAGATTTGATTTTTATGTTTTTTGGTGGAGTATGAACCATATTTTTAATAAAAAATTGTTGCAAATAAATAAGAATAAAAAATGAGGAAGGGCCCATCAACAAGCAACACGACCAATCAAGATGCACGATTTTTTTCCTACATGCGAAACTTATTATGGACGCTTGAGGTCTCAAAGGAAATATCTGTCATCAAATGTCAATTAAACTATCATTTCTTACATACAAAGAGTATAAAAATTCTCCCGACCTTGCAATCCAAATACCAGTTTGAGAGTTTATTTTGCGGCAAATTTGCTACACAATTAAGCCTAAACTTCAATCGTCGCAATTCCGACACGCTCCTTAACTATGATGTTTCGCACGTTTATATATACGTTGTGCAGAACTAGGGATGCAAGTCGAAAAAAATACATCGATGTTTTTTCGATTTCATGCATCGAAATATAGCATCGATGCATCGAAAATATCAATGTTTTAATGCGATGAATCGAATGTTTCTTTAATTAAAAATATACAACAAGAAAATGAAACAACAAGAAATGTATTTAGTGATTTAGGCTATGTTCAAACAGGCCAATTAGCTGAGGCAATTAAGATTTAAATGGCGGCATTGAGTATGGTGATCACACAACACGCGTCAGCTGCGCAATTAGCGATACGAAATCAGCTGCTGGATTACCTACAGTGATGGAAAAGTTGGTACAATCGCACCTTTATTTAATTTGAAAGTGCATTCGGTACAAGCACACAATTAAAGGTACATTTGGAACGCAGCCAAATAACTTCTCAGGAAATCAGTTCTTATTTTTTTTTGACATTTCAATGCATTTTCAGGTGTTGGCAACTGGTCTAATAGCTTACCTCCTTTGTGAAGGGGCATACAAATGATACAGAAGGGTGGTCAAAGTAACGCAACTGTAGTTGATTTCGCCAGATAGATGGAAAATATTTCTTTCTAAAACGTCAGATCGAAGAGCTGGTAGGAAAGTGATTCACCTCTTATAAAAAATAGTTTTGTCCCGCGCTACACGAAGAGATTCTTTTCATAGCTAAAATCTGTTTAATGTGAGTACAGAAGTTGATATGGTATCAATGGGAATTGTTATCCTCCTATTTGCTTTATATAGAAATACATATTTACTTTTCAGTTAAAATTTTCCGTAAATTACGTACGATTTTATAATCCAAATTTCCAACCCTGATGGAATATCAGCTGTGCAAGACGACCAGAAACCAACAGCCGATTTCTCTCTGTTCAATAAACATACCTACAAGTCAAAATTAAACATACCTAGCAGGGTTGCATAGAGAATCTGACACATATAATTAAAATTTTTGTATGATAAATTGGGTAACAATTAATACTTAAATTGGTGAAAAGGTTCTTAATTGCTTAATTAGTTAAAAATTCCGTTTTTTTTCTGTTCTTTTGAGAAGCCTTCGAAAAAAGTTTAGTGACGACAGTTGATAAATAATTATAAGCATAATGAAATAATATAAAGTGTATCACTGACATTCTACTTCGGTATACTTATTTGGCATGGAGTGAGAAATTATGAAGTTTTTTGATTTACATTGCCGCTTGTGCAAAAGCACGCATACATATGTAACGTTGCAGTACTGATGGTTTCAGTACCTCGAGATGAGGGTCTAAGCCGAAATCGTGAAGAGGTATGCAAAAAACCAAGGGTTAATCCAGAATTGAAAAAGGTGAAAATGACAAACTCAAATTTTGCTTTGAAATAAGCATCAAACTGCGAGTATAGCAAGTGAAAGTACAAAAGCAAAGCCACTCTTAATGAATTTTCCAGATGCCGATAGGTTATTTATTGATATAAAGCAGCTTAAAATATGTGTTAAAACTAGCAATAAGTAGGATGGAAGTAATTACACAACATTCCTTAACACTAATAAGTTTACTCGCTTAAAAGCTTCCTTCAGGCCTCTCATTTGCCAACGCGCACTTAGTTTTCATAGAGTCTAAATTTCATCTATTAACACAAAATTTGTTAATGTTAAAGCTTAAGGCTCCTAGTTGCGAATTAAAACTACACAAACATCTATGTATGCAGTGAATATAAGTAAGCGTGCACTGTAGTCAGCAGTGGTAGCAATCAATGCCACAAGCTTCATCAGACAGCGGCTGCATCTCAAGCAAGCAGGTAGCCGTCAATCCTCCAAGCTCAGAATGAGCAAGCTCAAAATTCTAACCAGCAACCTACCCACTATTTGAATATATATACATATACATACTTGTATTCTATAAGTGGTAAACGCTATGCGGCATGCCACGTTGCGGCATTTTGCCAAGCCGCATGTTTGCTCACCTGCTAAGCGGGCGATAACAATAATGTCGGGAAAGTTTACATAGAAGCTAGCAGCAGTGGGAGCATGTAATCCCTGTTGTTTGGCAACAGCGCACAGCAAGTTTTCTACCGCTTCGCCATGACGAGCTATTTCTAGTACAAGGCGGCTAGCTATCCTGTCTACATACATACGTAAATACATACATATGTACAATATTCGTACTTTGTAAAGGCTTTATGCTTTCGTAATAAGCCACAATTTTCAGCATTGTTTCTTTAATTTTATTAACAGCCGTTTTAAAGGGAAATTCATGAACTTTTTTTTTTTCTTCACTTACCCACTTTGCTCATCAATTATAACTGTAATATTTTCTTGGTGCATTTTAAACTCTCCTTCATTTTCTCTGTGAATTACTTTTTACTGTAAGCGCACCTGTATATCAGTTTTTCCAATAGTCATCAACGGCAGGGCTCATACTGAAACATCGTTTGTGGGTGCGCCCATGGCAATGTGGTAGTATTTAATATGGTGTTTACGTTGAGTAAGGTGTTAAAGTGAATGATAAATGTCCTGAATGGGCATTAATGGCATGGCAACATTGATATTTTACGTGCTAATTATAATTGAATATTATTTCAATTAAGAGTTAATAGCTGTCAATGCATTGCGGGCAGTCCTTGCTGATTGATGAGCACATTTACAAATACATATGTGTGTATGTATGTATGTATGTATGTAGGTATGTGACCACAAGTGTGTTTAAGTTTAATGTGGTGAAAGCGAAATCAATGTAAATCAGTTGTTTGTTTGCTCAATCGTACTGTTATTGAAAGTGAAAAAGAAATTTAATTTAATATAAAAGTCACGGCTTTTTAACTTATTATATGGATAGGAAAAATTTACATAAGGATAACATACAACGAGTACTGTATGCATTTCATCATACATATAGGAGTATTGTAAAAGAATAATGATACTGATTTTTGTTTTACATAATGAAATCTTTAAATTATCATGTTTCATGTAATTTTCAATTAGCAAAGTGCAAAAAGAAAAGCTGCAGCAAGCTGAAATAATTACACTGGTCTACAAATTTCAACTTTTTTTCTGCGAATAAGACGGGACCTGGTGTTTCTGAACGGATTTTTCGTGCTGAACACGAATCCGGGGTCAAAAATGTCCCATCACGTCACGTTTTCGAGAAAAAAGGGGTTGAAACCCCTAAAAACAGCGTTTTTGGCCATTTTCGAAAAATTATAGAGCTGAACCCTGACGTGGTACAAATTTTGCATATATCAGAAATTAAAGGCTAAACCGTGCCCTTTCGAATGAGCCCTATGCCGAATTGATCGCGTGCACCCTTAAAGCAGGGGGTGTATTTGTGTTTAGGGGTGCAGGAAAAATTGATCACAGAAAGAATTTAATCTTAAACGATCATAGAAAATTAATAATGCCAAGGTTTTAACTATATTAAAAGTCGCTGATTACGAATCTGCAGTTAGATTTTAAAAATTTAAGATGACGGGTCGAATATGGTGGATATAAAAATTGGACTCCTAGACACAAATACACCCCCTGATCTAAGGGTGCATGCGATTAATTCGGCATAGGGCTCATTCGAAAGGGCACGATTTAGCCTTTAATTTCTGACATATACAAAGTTTGTAGCACGTCAGGGTTCAGCTCTACAATTTTTCAAAAATGGCCAAAAACGCTGTTTTTAGGGGTTTCAACCCCTTTTTTCTCGAAAACGTGACGTGATGGGAAGTTTTGGACCCCAGATTCGTGTTCAGCACGAAAAATCCGTTCGGAAACACCAGGTCCCGTCTTATTCGCAAAACCCTTGTAGACCAGTGTTATTATTCTGCACACAGCACAGCAGTTAATCCACGTCTTTAGAGCCTATAAATGTATGTTCAGACAGACAGGACGCTTATCAAGCAATGGGCCTTATGCATAAAAACTGAGCTTGAGCTCAGACTCAATTTTCGCAATGATCGAGTGAGTTAAAGCTTAAGAATTTGTACTGAAAATCGAGTATCTGTACCAACTTTTCCAACATTAATGGAGCAGCTGACTGCGTGGCGGTAATTGAGCAGCTGACTGTGTGCGAACGCCAAAACTGGTAGTTCAATTAAAAGGTTAATTGTCTCATTTAAATTTCTGTCTGAACTTAATATAAGCCGAGCTTTTCCAGCGCAGATATTTTTACGCCGATTTAGCGGCTTAACAACGCCATTAAGTAATTGTACGCTATTGTGCAAAAACTCTGCTTCTGAGCGATTCAGTTTTGCAGCTCTTATTATTTTCTCCAATATGAGATTTAAGAAATCATACGAAATGGAGTCACCTTTTCTGAAACCTCACAGGGATACTATTTACATGCAGGCATCGCGGCTACTGAAAGCGGCTTTGAAGTCAACAAGTATGTACATGGTGAACGTTGATTATATTCTCGCGAGTATTTTTAGAAAAAATTAAGTCCATTCAGGGAGCGGTCGGTGGATATTTTAGGTCAAAAAACCCCCGATAAGGCGAAATAAGCTTTACTACGAGGGTCTTTAGCCTTTCAAACAATACGCTCGAAAATAACTTTTAAACAACGCTTAAATAAGAAGCTGATCCCGACCTAGACAGCACACGTTTTAGTGTCGCCCTTATTGTGGACTGGGCAAGCGTTCATCCGATCATATTCTGTATAAGAGTTGATGCGTGAACCATATTTACTCCTCGTCGCCTTACTTGAATAGCTCAGGTGGCTGACCTTCAGCTCCAGCAGCTTTGCTGTTTTTCAGTTCATACTTTAAGCACATTCTGGGCAGCGTTCACTAGGCCGCCATCGTTGTTCTTACAGAAGTTATCTCTGATCTTAAAACTTTCGGCAAATCGGATAACTTCCTTTCGGCAATTTTTTTTCTGTGTTCTTATTTCCCAGCTTTTCGAGCTATATAGAGCACGTATTTCCGTCTCTTTCTTTTTATTACGAAAAAATACGTGTCACTTCCCCCTTCAATTCGAGTTCCGGCTCTTCGCAGCGTAAACTTTCTCTCTTTTATTTGGGAGCCAACCCAGCTTAATGGGCAATCGCATTATATGCGCTCTGGTGTTTCATCTGCCAGCCCAAAGAACCTGCAGTCCGTTTCTACAGAAAAACCTCTCTTACCAAGGTTATATGATATTTATCCTAGCCCCATTAGTCTTTCTACTGAAACATTTTTCGGCGCAGAATTAATTTGCAAAAGGTCTCAGCCTGAAACAAACAGGATGTTTACCCATTGGTGCACTTTTTTTGGAACCTAGGTCCAAAGACACCGACCCAGCCATTTTGAGCTCGCATCCATCCATATAACAGACTTGGGAGCCCTTGTCAATCTACGTGTTTAACTCTTCGCATGTGTACATCTAAGAAAAGGGACTGATGTGTCGGTGAGAATGGTTTTAAAACCAACAAATACCCTTGAAAATCTCGCTAAGTTGCTAAATCGAAAAGCGTTCCAGCAAGTATTTTTTTCAATTAGTATAGCAAAGTTTTATGACTCGCTTGCGGAAGCAACCACTTTTTCGTGAGGCATCCTTACGATGGCACGTTTGTGACACATACACTAGGCGACAAATGAATGTGTACACCTTGTGCTAATATAATATTCTCATATTATTAAAATATAGTTCATTCTCTAATATAAACCATGTAGATCAATAAAAAAATTTAAAAAAATTCTATCAAAATTTAAAATTTTTTATTTAGAATTTCTAGAAAATTTTCGGCTATTCAGTTTTAGTCTAAAGAAATGCAAGTTTCAAGACTTTTGAGATTTTTATTTTGTGGCATTTTTTTACAAATAAGCAAGAATTTCTTAGGAAATAAAGCCAGTTTAAAATTGTGATGATTTTTTTTTTATTTTTGTGAACCTTATACAAAGTGTGAAGCTTTAATTGATATGGGATGTTATAGAATGAACTTTATTTTCATGATAATTAATGCAAACAATTTTTTCATGAAAATAATTGCAAATGTTATATTAGAACAATGTGTACACACTCATTTGTCGCCTAAATAGTGTAGTTGGTACAAAATTAAAGGAGGGCGATATTCTGACTAGGCTTTGTCATTTTTCTT
>NW_023458556.1:27445768-27464223 GCF_013731165.1 Rhagoletis pomonella
AAAAATGACAAAGCCTAGTCAGAATATCGCCCTCCTTTAATTTTTTACCAACTACACTATTTAGGCGACAAATGAGTGTGTACACATTGTTCTAATATAATATTTGCAATTATTTTCATGTTTGCATTAATTATCATGAAAATATAGTTCATTCTATAACATAACCCATATCAATTAAAGTTTCACACTTTGTATAAAGTTCACAAAAAAAAATAATAATAAAAATCATCACAATTTTAAACTGGCGGTCTCCGCACTTTATTTCCTAAACAATACATGCTTATTCGTAAAAAAGTGCCACAAAATAAAAATCTCAAAAGTCTTGAAACTTGCATTTTTTTAGACTAAAACTGAATAGCCGAAAATTTTCAAGAAATTCTAAATAAAAAATTTTAAATTTTGATAAAATTTTTTTAAATTTTTTTATTGATCTACATGGTTTATATTAGAGAATGAACTATATTTTAATAAATAATTAATGCAAAAAAAAATTTTCCATGAAAATAATTGAGAATATTATATTAGAACAAGGTGCACACATTCAGTTGTCGCCTAGTGTATGTGTCACAAACGTGCCATCGCAAGGATGCCTCACGAAAAAGTGGTTGCTTCCGCAAGCCAGTCATAAAACTTTGCTATACTAATTGAAAAAGAGACTTGCTGGAACGCTTTTCGATTTAGCAACTTAGCGAGATTTTCAAGGGTATTTGTTGGTTTTAAAACCATTCTCACCGACACATCGTTTAATCGACATTATCCTTTAATTAGCCATACAGTCCCTTTTCTTAGATATACACATGCGAAGAGTTAAACACGTAGATTGACAAGGGCTCCCAAGTCTGTTATATGGATTGATGCGAGCTCAAAAATGGCTGGGCCGGTGTCTTTGGACCTAGGTTCCAAAAAAAGTGCCCCAAAGGGTAAACATCCTGTTTGTTTCAGGCTGAGACCTTTTGCAAATGAATTCTGCGCCGAAAAATGTTTCAGTAGAAAGACTAATGGGGCTAGAATAAATATCATATAACCTTGGTAAAATAGGTTTTTCTGTAGAAACGGACTGCAGGTTCTTTGGGCTGGCAGATGAAACACCAGAGCGCATATAATGCGATTGCCCATTAAGCTGGGTTGGCTCCCAAATAAAAGAGAGAAAGTTTACGCGGCGAAGAGCCGGAACTCGAGTTGAAGAGGGAAGTGAGGCGTATTTTTTCGTAATAAAAAGATAGAGACGGAAATACGTGCTCTATATCTACCATCTACATACTTGTCGACTTCAAGACCGCTTTAAATAGCCGCGATGCCTGCATATAAATAGTATCCTTGCGAAACTAATGCGGCTGTGTAAAATGACGTTGAGAAATACCACCGGCTCCGTTAGAATTGGGAAGGATCTCTCCGAGCCCTTTGACCCAAATGAGGTTTCGGAAAAGGTGACTCCATTTCGTATGATTTCTTAAATCTCATATTGGAGAAAATAATAAGAGCTGCAAAACTGAATCGCTCAGAAGCAGAGTTTTTGCACAATAGCGTACAATTGCTTAATGGCGTTGTTAAGCCGCTAAATCGTTGTAAAAATATATGCGCTAGCAAAGCTCCTGCTTATATTAAGTTCAGACAGAAATTTAAATGAGTCAATTAACCTTTTAATTGAACTACCAGTTTTTGGCGTTCGCACACAGTCAGCTGCTCAATTACCGCCACGCAGTCAGCTGCTCCATTAATGTTGGAAAAGTTGGTTCAGTCGTACCTCTATTTAGTTTGAACAAAAAAAAAAATAAATTCGGTACAAACACACCATTTTAGGTACATCTTAGGACATTTAAACTTTTTTCTGCTGGGTAGCCACCATCAAATCGAAGAACTCAGAGGAAGGTGATTCCCTTTCGAAAATATAGTTTTGCCTCGAACTACTCAAATAGATTCGTTTTATAGCCAGATTTGTTTAATGTGTATGCAGAAGTTGATGTGATATCGAAGGGAAAGGTTATCTATCCTCTTATTTTATTTAATATATATGTACATATAAAAATATATATTTTTTTAGGTATATGTATCTACTTTCAGGCAAAATTTTCCGCAGATTGTGTATAATTTGAAAATTCAATTTTACCTCCCTTATTGAATATCAGCTGTAAAAATGGACCAG
Organism: Rhagoletis pomonella; assembly: GCF_013731165.1. NCBI lineage: Eukaryota > Metazoa > Arthropoda > Insecta > Diptera > Tephritidae > Rhagoletis > Rhagoletis pomonella. The sequence goes on from NW_023458556.1 coordinate 27,447,912, forward strand.
CAACGAAGAGCTGATTGCTATTTGTTCAATAAACATACCTCAAAGTCAAAATTAAACATACTTTGCAGGGTTGCATTGAAAAATCCATTCAATTAGCACTTAATTGTGCAATTAAGTGTTTAAATTTTGTATGGTAAATCGAGCTAAAATAGCACCTTAATCGAGAAAGCTTGACTCATTGGGCCTCATGCATAAAAAGTGAGCTCAAGCTCCGACTCGATTTTCAGTACAAATTCTTGAGCTTTAACTCACTCGATCAGTGCGAAAATTGAGTCTGAGCTCAAGCTCACTTTTTATGCATAAGGCCCATTGCTTGATAAGCGTCCTGTCTGTCTGAACATACTTTTATAGGCTCTAAAGACGTGGATTAACTGCTGCGCTGTGTGCATAATAATAGTTATTTCAGCTTGCTGCAGCTTTTTTTTTGCACTTTGCTAATTGAAAATTACATGAAACATGACAATTTAAAGATTCCATTATGTAAAACAAAAATCAGTATCATTATTCTTTTACAATACTCCTACATGTATGATGAAATACAGTATTCGTTGTATGTTATCCTTATGTAAATTTTTCCTATCCATATAATAAGTTAAAAAGCCGTGACTTTAATATTAAATTAAATTTCTTTTTCACTTTCAATAACAGTACGGTTGAGTAAACAAACAACTGATTTACATTGATTTCGCTTTCACCACATTAAACTTAAACACACTTGTGGTCACGTACATACATACATACATACATACATACATATGTATTTGTAAATGTGCTGATCAATCAGCAAGGACTGCCCGCAATGCATTGACAGCTATTAACTCTTAATTGAAATAATATTCAATTATAATTAGCACGTAAAATATCAATGTTGCCATGCCAATAATGCCCATGCAGGACATTTATCATTCACTTTAACACCTTACTCAACGCCATTGCCATGGGCGCACCCACCAACGATGTCTCAGTATGAGCCCTGCCGTTGATGACTATTGGAAAAACTGATATACAGGTGCGCTTACAGTAAAAAGTAATTCACAGAGAAAATGAAGGAAAGTTTAAAAAGCACCAAGAAAATATTACAGTTATAATTGATGAGCAAAGTGGGTAAGTGAAGAAAAAAAAAAGTTCATGAATTTCCCTTTAAAATGGCTGTTAATAAAATTAAAGAAACAATGCTGAAAATTGTGGCTTATTACGAAAACATAAAGCCTTTACAAAGTACGAATATTGTACATATGCATGTATTTACGTATGTATGTAGCCAGGTTAGCTAGCCGCCTTATACTAGAAATAGCTCCTCATGGCGAAGCGGTAGAAAACTTGCTGTACGCTGTTGCCAAACAACAGGGATTACATGCTCCCACTGCTGCTAGCTTCTATGTAAACTTTCCCGACATTATTGTTATCGCCCGCTTAGCAGGTGAGCAAACATGCGGCTTGGCAAAATGCCGCAACGTGGCATGCCGCATAGCGTTTACCACTTATAGAATACAAGTAGTATGTCTGTATATGTACATAGTATATACATATAAGCAGATAGTGGGTGGGTGTTCTGAGCTTCGAGGATAGACGGCTACCTGCTTGCTTGAGAAGCAGCCGCTGTCTGATGAAGCTTGTGGCATTGATTGCTACCACTGCTGACTACAGTGCACACTTACTTATATTCACTACATACATAGATGTTTGTGTAGTTTTAATTCGCAACTAGGAGCCTTAAACTTTAACATTAACAAATTTTGTGTTAATAGATGAAATTTAAACTCTATGAAAACTAAGTGCGCGTTGGCAAATGAGAGGCTTGAAGGAAGCTTTTAAGCGAGTAAACTTATTAGTGTTAAGGAATGTTGTGTAATTACTTCCATCCTACTTAAGTATTGCTAGTTTTAACGGATATTTAAGCTGCTTCATATCCATAAATAACCTTTCGGCATCTGGAAAATTCATTAAGAGTGGCTTTGCTTTTGTACTTTCACTTGCTATACTCGCAGTTTGATGCTTATTTCAAAGCAAATTTTGAGTTTGTCATTTTCGCCTTTTTCAATTCTGGATTAACACTTGGTTTTATTGCATACCTCTTCACGATTTCGGCTTAGACCCTCATCTTGAGGTACTGAAACCATCAGTACTGCAACGTTACATACAGTATTGGACATATCTATAGCACCCCCCTTTCAAAGCGATATTGTTTGCCACTTATGTTTAGTTATTTGTTTTTAAGAATTTTCAATTAAAATACAGTTCATTCTCTAACAAAACCTATATAAACCCATGTTTTAAACTATTTAAAAGACCGCAAAAAAGCGCAATAAACTTTTCCTTAAGTTTCAAACTTTCTTCTCAGAAGCTCTAGAATTTTTTCGAGTACACAGTTTTATAGCGCATTCAATTTTAGTCCAATAATGTGCAAGTTTCAAGTCGCTAAAGATTACCGTTGATTTTTTAGAAATTTTTTTTGTCTCATTTGCTTCCATATAACGACTAAACACAATTTATTTTTATATGGCAGAAACCCGCAACATCCTCGGCGAAAAAAATTCTAAAAAATCAACGGTAATTTTTAGCCACTTGAAACTTGCACATTATTAGACTAAAATTGAATGGGCTATAGAACTGTGTATTCAAAAAAATTCTACCGCTTCTGAGAAAAAAGTTTGAAAGTTGGGTGAAAATTTGTTGCACTTTTTTGCGGTCTTTTAAAAAGTTTTAAACTTGGGTTTATATGAGTTTTGTGAGAGAATGAACTGTATTTTAATTGAAAATTCTTAAAAATAAATAAATAAACATGAGTAGCAAACAATGTGACTTTGAAATGGGGGTGCTATTGTATTGGCCAATACTGTATGTATGCGTGCTTTTGCACAAGCGGCAATGTAAATCAAAAAACTTCATGATTTCTCACTCCATGCCAAAGAAGTGTACCGAAATAGAATTTCAGTGATACACTTTATATTATTTCATTATGCTTATAATTATTTAACAACTGTCGTCACTAAACTTTTTCGAAGGCTTCTCAAAAGAACAGAAAAAAAACGGAATTTTTAACTATTTAAGCAATTAAGAACCTTTTTACCAATTTAAGTATTAATTGTTACCCAATTTATCATACAAAAATTTTAATTATATGTGTCAGATTCTCTATGCAACCCTGCTAGGTATGTTTAATTTTGACTTGTAGGTATGTTTATTGAACAGAGAGAAATCAGCTGTTGGTTTCTGATCGTCTTGCACAGCTGATATTCCATTGGAAATTTGGATTATAAAATCGTACCTAATTTACGAAAAATTTTAACTAAAAGTAGATAGATGTACCTAAAAAGTAAATATGTATTTCTATATAAAGAAAATAGGAGGATAACAATTACCATATCATTCTTCTTCACTCGCATTAAACAGATTTTAGCTATGAAAAGAATCTCTTCGGGCAGCGCGAGACAAAACTATTTTGTACAAGAGGTGAATCACTTTCCTACCAGCTCTTCGATCTGACGCTTTAAAAAGAAATATTTTCCATCTATCTGGCGAAATCAACTACAGTTGCGTTACTTTGACCACCCTTCTGCATCATTTGTATGCCCCTTCACAAAGGAGGGAGGCTATTAGACCCAGAAAATGCATTGAAATATCAAAAAAAAAAGAACTGATTTCCTGAGAAGTTATTTGGCTGCGTTCCAAATGTACCTTTAATTGTGTGCTTGTACCGAATGTACTTTCAAATTAAATAAAGGTGCGATTGTACCAACTTTTGCATCACTGAAGGTAATCCAACAGCTGATTTCGTATCGCTAATTGCGCAGCTGACGCGTGTTGTGTGATCACCATACTCAATGCCGCCATTTAAATCTTAATTGCCTCAGCTAATTGGCCTGTTTGAACATAGCCTAAATCACTAAATACATTTCTTGTTGTTTCATTTTCTTGTTGTATATTTTTAATTAAAGAAACATTCGATTCATCGCATTAAAACATTGATATTTTCGATGCATCGATGCTATATTTCGATGCATGAAATCGAAAAAACATCGATGTATTTTTTTCGACTTGCATCCCTAGTTCTGCACAACGTATATATAAACGTGCGAAACATCATAGTTAACGAGCGTGTCGGAATTGCGACGATTGAAGTTTAGGCTTAATTGTGTAGCAAATTTGCCGCAAAATAAACTCTCAAACTGGTATTTGGTTTGCAAGGTCGGGAGAATTTTTATACTCTTTGTATGTAAGAAATGATAGTTTAATTGAGATTTGATGACAGATATTTCCTTTGAGACCTCAAGCGTCCATAATAAGTTTCGCATGTAGGAAAAAATCGTGCATCTTGATTGGTCGTGTTGCTTGTTGATGGGCCCTTCCTCATTTTTTATTCTTATTTATTTGCGACAATTTTTATTAAAAATATGGTTCATACTCCACCAAAAAACATAAAAATCAAATCTCCAAACTTTGTGCAAAACTCAGCAAAATTCAATAAATTTGCAAACCAATTTGCTACTTTTTATTCAGATTTTTTAGAAAAATTCAATTTTAGTATATGGAAGTGCAAGTTTGAAGTTGCCAGAAAATCGCGTTGCTTTTTGGAAATTTTTTTCACTCAGGTTCTTCCATACAAAGTTTGTTCGACAATTATTTTTTGTATGGATAAAATGAGCAACACCTTCTACTTAATAAATGGGCTATAAAACTGCATTCTAAGAATTTTAGTAAAAAATCTGAATAAAAAGTTGCGTATTGGAATGCTAATTTATTGAATTTTCCTGAGTTTGCACAAGGTTTGGAGATTTGATTTTTATATTTATTGGTTGAGCATGAACCATATTTTTATAAAACATTATCGAAAATAGATAAGAATAAAAAACTTTGCATATACTGCGAAAAATTCAATGTGCCAATACTTTTGTTCGTCACTGTATATATATATATATGATATATTTTATAAAAAATTATCGAAAATAAATTAGAATATTGCGAAAAATTCAGTGTACCTATACTTTTGTTCATCACTGTACATACATACGTTCTAAATTTCTATTCAAAATGCACTTTAATTTCGTACCAATTTTGATGTATTTTGTGACACAAATTCCTATGACTTAGCATAATCAACTTAACCTTGCTCAATTTTTTACTCACTAATGTAACATAATTTATCCATTAGTAAGAACTAAATAAAGCGGCTTTTAACTAAAATCAATCATCAAAGAAAATAAGAAAAAATAAGACGCAAGCAAAAGGAAAAGCGCAGAACGCACATCTGTTGTTCAACAATTTTATTGACAAATTTGCTTGCAAAATTAATGAAGGCTTGACAAATTACTGTTATTGAAGCATTGAAAATTGAAATTAGCCGCAAATACAGTAATCAAAGTCAGAAACATTTACATTGCTTTGTAAAACGCAGCCATAAAAATCGGAGACCGACCAATAAATAAATAATTAAGTTTGTTGCGGCATTTTGATTATCCTTTCAGTTGCAATGGCGGCGCACAAATGCCGTCTTTTTGAGCGATGTGAAGTAACTTTAGTAAGTGGAGGCTACGCACAAAAGACCAGAATATTTAAGGGGATTTAGTTTCAATTTAAGGCAGATGTGGGTGTTGAAAATAAAATTAGAAGGTCACCGTATTTATATAAAAAGAATAAAAAAAAAATATTTATATCTAAAATAAAAAGGGAGTTATAACAACAGCACAAATTTATCCACAGTGCATAAAAAAAGACTCCAACTGAAGTGCGTTCGCCTTGAAATGCCACAAAGATTTGCACGTTTCGCTCTCCTCCTTCGCCTTAACACTGGCGGCTTTCTTTATTGCTTTAAGCAAACCACTGCATCTAAAAGCCAGCTCATTTTCAAGCATTTCCCTACGATTAGCTTTTAGTGTACTTTGCTTCAGTATTTCCTTTTCAAACCGCCACTTTAACAACTGGCTTCTCAGCACCTCGCCAACCGACACGAAGTTGCAGTGCTGCAGTAAATTTACAAGGAAATTGCGCCTGATTCGCGTAAAACAAGTTAATTCCCAGTCGCACTTCACTTTCGATGCCGACAATGCAGCCAGCCGCAATAAGCAGACAGACAGGGAAACAAACGTACATACATATGTACGTCATGTAGCGTTACTCCAAGAGTTGTAGATGAGAAAAGGTAACAGCGATAAAGTTTGTTTTGCCTCTTTCAAAGGATTACAAAGGCCACTTGGCTTACAATGCCAGGCCAGGCAGGCGGCAATCGTAACAGAGGCGCAGGTAGAGTTCTTGTGTTTTGAATGCTGGTGTGCGGTTGTACTTATTATGGCTGCTTGAAAGTGTAGTTGCAGGTGGAAATTGGAAACAAAATCGCGTTCATTCTGTTAAGCTTAGGCATAGAGCGAATGCTTTGTCCTCCCCGCTGTGATGTCTAAGCAAGCGAGTATGAATTGGTTTCGTATTTAATGCGTTAAATTGATGGATTTTGTTTGATATTCTCTATTCAGGGCAAAGGTTAAATTCTTAAATTTATGACCGATTTCATAGTTGAGATTCGTTTTATCTCCGGTCTATTTATAAGGCAACTACTGTAGGCAATGTGAATGCCCAGAGTACACTTAAGATGTGGAGGGAACACTTCTCAACGTAGAATTTGGCCTGATGAATACATACCCGAAGATTGGAATCTCATTGTACTTTGTGCAATCCACAAGAAGGGAGATCCCGTCGTTAGCACTAATCATCGCGGAATAAGCCTTAATATTGCATACAAAGTCCTGTCGACGATAATGTGTGAAAGACTAAAGCCATACACGAACCAACTGATTGCACTTTACCAGTGCGGCTGCAGGCCTGGTAAGTCCAACATTGACCAGATTTTCTCACCACGTCAAATTCTGGAAAAGACACTCTATATGAAAATCGACACACTTCATATTTTTGTCGATTTTAAAGCTGCCTTTGATAGCACGAAAAGAAACTGCCTCTACGACGCCATGTCTAAATTTGGGATCCCCGCAAAACTAATAGGGCTATGTAGAGTGACGCTGAGCACCGCTTTCAGCTCCGTTCAAATAGGGAAGGACCTCTTCGCGCCGTCAGCGCAGAGAGACCTCTCTCGATGAACGAAAATCAATTCTACAAATCTTTCATCATTCCCATCCTTTTATAAGGCGCAGAAAAATCGACGATGTCTAAAAAATATGAGAAGGCTTTGGGTTCTTTCGAGAAAACTATTCAAGATCTATGGCCTTATTTGCGTGGACGACGCCAACCGAAGAACATGGACAAAACTACAACGATTGCGTTGACTTTGACATTTACGCATGGATGACGACGCTGCTGTGAAAAGATCCTTCGACTCCGCATCCATGGGAGGACAAAGAAAGCAAGGGCGCCCACGAATACAATGGAAGGACCTGCCTGCAGTAGGGATAAACAACTGACGCAAATCCGCAATGGAGAGAGGAAACTGGCGAAGATTTTTGATATCGGCCCAAATCGACAAACGGTTGTAGTGTTAAACAGTAAGAAGAAGAAGAACCGCATTAACAAAAAACCAATTTGGCTCAACACATATTTCTTTCCAACGCTTATATATGTGGCTTTAAAGCGAACTCGCTGAAACCGCATGGCGTTAAAACGCCCAAAATTGAATTTCAAAAAGTTAAAAAATATTCCAAATATTAGTCAGAGTTCTAAGAGATCCGAGTGCCATATTTCATCAAAACCGTGCAACCGTTTCTGAGTGAAGAGCAGTTTCGCATAGTGCATGTTTTTATTTTCATCTAATTCCAAATCACCCTATACCCATGAAAAAATTTCTTTTAATAATTTACCCAACTTACTCAATAGTTTGAATGTAATATTTTAAACACGTGGCAGCTCTCTTCAAACACTCGAAATGTTCAAACTAATAATTTTAAAAAATTCTTTCGTTTGACCGAGGTATTTTTAAATTTCATCTACTTTTTGAATTAGTTAATTGCGTTAGACCTTTCAAACAAGTGGCAGCCCACTGCGACACATATTTTAATTAACTGATGAATTAAGTGGAATTTAAATTTTCAAACATGTGGCAACCCCGCTAAATACAGTTCAGAAATAAAAGTTTTTCAAACCCCCTTCGATTGATACCCATATTTTAATAATTCATTTAACTTATAAAATATTGTAATTTAACTTTTTAAATAGGTGGCAATCTTATTCCAACACCTCAAACATATTCTTAGCGTCGAAACTAAAGGTTTCTTAATACTCCTTCGTTTGACATCCATATTTTGATATTTCGTATAACATGTGTATAAGTAAACTGAATTCGACATTTTAAGCAAGTGGCAACCCTCTTTAAAATATTTTCACACTACTACTTTCTGAAACCCTTTTCGTTTGGCGCCCACATGGTGATACATATTTCTCTTACCTAATATGATTTTTTAAACAGGTGGCAACCCTCCTATAGTTCAGCTAAGAAACAAAGCTTTTAAAAACTATTTTGATTGATACCCAGTTTGTAATAATTGATTTATTTTTTTAAATAATATGAATCAAATTTTTTAAAAGGTGGCAACTCTTTTCAAAAAAAGTAAAACTTATTGCACATCTACAGTCCAAGGCTTTTAATTTGACGCCTCATTCGAACGAACGATGCGGATTTGATGGCATTGATTATTAAATAATTTGAATTCAAATTTTCATTAGGTGGCAACTCTTTTCGAAAAACTAATATGGGTTTGCACATCTACAGACTGAGCGCTTTAATTTGACATCTCATTATTTAACATCGGGCGAACGGTACAGATCTTTTATCCTGAATAAAAAATCCGTTTTGAGTCACAGCGAATTGGGTCTTTATGGCGCTTTATGTGTCGGTATAAAAAAGGTATCTGCTTAATAGATTTCCTTTATGTATGCTCGCTTTAGTATTGTATTTTTAAAAGTTCCTATTGCCTTACACTGGTTTGCTAATGGCGCCTGTATTACAAATTTTTCTCCTCTTCAGATTCACTGTAAATAAGCACAAAACAACCGCTGACTAACCTTGCGCTTCTACACTCATTCTGCCTACGACCTCAGCAAAAACAAAAACGTTTAACAAATGAGGCTGAAAAAGCAAGCTCACACTTACTAACACCCGTGTGTGCTTCGCATTCAGCACAAAAGCTAAACTCTTGTCGGCACTACGTTAAATCTATTTCCATACATTGGTTTACGTTTGTTACGTATACGCCCTGTGCGCTGCTAAAAAGCAACACACTATACTTACTCTTCTGCAAGTAAATTTTTGCGCGCTACACACATATCTACATGCATACATACATATGTATTTATGTAATTCACACACTCGCCTCGCCTTTCCGCTTCTTATGCCGCTTCGTGTTAGCCACTCGGTTTGAGAAAATTTCATTTCCTGTTTTAGTCTTTTTTTTTGTACATATGTATGTATGTACTTTGCTTTTATTTATTTTTCCGTTACTGTGTAATAAAAGCAACAAAAAAACTTGTTGCTGATGCGTTTTTAATTGTATTTATTGTTCATTTTAGTTCGCTGCGCTTCGGTTTGCTACTACTTGTATGCCTTAGCATGCAATGACTTTCGAATTTATGTGCAGCAAAAGTTGAGCAAAACCATATTGCTATTGCAGGTTTTTTTTTGAGAGCAGTGCGCTGTTGGAATTATTTCTTTGTTTGCTTGCACCAACTAATGACAAATTTTGCAAAATTGCTTTCCGGTGTCATCGTCATTGTTTTTTAGGTGAAAAAGTGTGTGTGTGCGTGTGTATGTGTGTTACCACTTTTTATTGCACTTTCTGTTTCTGTGCTAAATTACTATTTTTCAACTCATTTATCTTATGTTAATGATTGTGTCGCACTATTCGCTGGGGTTAAACGATGTGGAAAAACTGTTATGTCAGTTTCAGCAAGAACACAAAGTACATACATACATACATATGTAGTTGAATAAAAAGTGGTATACGACTATATTGTTATTAGTTTAGTATGTTGAGTCATTGTTTAATGAATAAATAACATAAAATATGGATCATGTCCTGTGTATATACGTACATACATATGTATGTCATTCTGATATGTATGAATTCAACTTAAAATAAATTTTCACAAAGCATACACAGAGAACGTCATAACTCAAAGATTCACAAAAGCGAAACAAAAAGATTTTAAAGTTTTTAGTTGGAGTTTACGTATTGAATAAAACTAACACAGGTCAACAATAAAAAAAAAATCTGTAAAATTGTCCCAATGAGCCAAGTGTACTTTGTTACATTTGTGGAGAATACACAGTTAAAAAGTCCCGAAAACCTATTACAGGTTTTATAAAGAAAAACTATTTCTCCTACTTCAAATCGAAAATTTCGTAGGAATACAAGCCGTGGATACCCCAAATTGTGCTGTGAACACTTGAGACTCGGTTAGAAGACTCTTACGACATTCAGATAAAATACCTAGATTTTCTTCTATCCGTGACCTATCGTTCCAAGTAATATTGAATGAAGTGAGCAGTCGTAGTGAAATAGCGTATAAAAAATCAAAAATCTACAAGTAGGAAAGGATCACTCCGCGCCAATTCAGACCAAGCGGGGTCTTAGACAAACCGATTCACTCTCATGTGACTTTGTCAATATGGTGATGGAAAGCGTCATAAGAGCTACCAATTTGAATCACCGCAGCACCCTATAAGTACAGCAAAAGCACGCTGCTGCTGGCGTATGCAGATGATGTTGACATGGCACTCATAACTTTGAAGTTGTGAAAGACTGTGTTTTTTTTTGTCTAGAATCCAGCATAAACCCCAACAACAATGTCAGTCTGGAGATAAAGCGAAGAATAACTCTTGGAAAAAGGTGCTACTTTAGGCTGGGTAGGCCATCGAAAAGCAGAGCCCTCCCTCGTCGAACGAAAATCACGCTCTAAAAATCTCATCATGCCCATCTTTTTGTATGGCGCAGAAGCATGGACGATGTCTAACAAAGATGAGAAGGCTTTGGCGAAGAAGATGGAATATGGAACTGTACGAGCTTGCTAACGACATGGACATAGTTAAGCGCATTAAAATACAACGATTGCGCATCCTTGGACATGTTGTACACATGGATGAAGACGCTCCGGTGAAAATATCTTTCGGGCGAAAAGGAAGGGCGCCGACAAAAAAAAACGGAGGAATCAAGTGCAGAAGGACCTGTCCGCAGTTAGGATGAACAACTGATGTCAATCCACAAAGGAGAGAGGCAACTGTCGAAGTTCTTGGTCTCGGACCAAATCGACAAATAGTTGTAGTGCCAAACAAGAAAAAAAACATGAGGGACCAAAAATCATCTAAAGAATCTGCAGAAGTATTGGCATCAATACCAAAAAAGTGACGTTCTCTCGTACAAGAAATGAGTGTGCGAGAATACCGTAATTCCACTTTTCGTCACAGAAGATAACAATTTGCTATAAAACGAGCTATTTTTTAACCGACTTCAAAAAATAAGTAGGTTATCAATTCGTTGAAATATTTTTGTATGTTTATCGCATAGCTTTGAACCACGTTAACCGATTTCTATAATTCTTTCTTCTTTATAGGAAAGGTGGCACCTCAGAGGTGGTCTCACACTAATTTGGTTTAGATCCGATCATTGGATCATGAAAAAATTAACGGCAATCTTAAATTTTGTAATGAAAATTGAAGTCGGTTTTATTTTTTGCTTTAAAATTACTCGTATTTCGAAATATTTCATAATTAGATAATTCAAATTTTTGAGTTCGATTTTATTAAAAAAGTTCACAGTAAACTAATAATTGAATGAACTGAAAAAAAAAATGAAAATCTTACTGACCATGGGGCTCGAAGCCACTACCTCGCGGGTCGTTAATCCACATTACTGCCGTTTGTCAATGTACAGTTTTGATCAGGTCAACTACGCCGTTAATCCGGATCTATCCTCTTACTGTCATTCTAGATGTTCCTATCCTCACCCACTTATATGTTCCTCTGAAAAATTGTCTTCTAAGTGAGTGGAAAATAACCATTTGTAAGGCTTTGACAGTCCTTGGCTAGGTATAAATCTATGTTTACGCGTCTTTTTTCGCCGAAGTTTTTTTACGCGTCTGTTTTCGTCAATGCGTCATTTTTCGCCGTCCAAACAATGGCGCGTCTTTATTCGTGTCTAGTGACAATATATTCTTGAATATGCCATGTAGGTTCTTATCGTAATGATAGTGATGTTATAATTTTTATAATGGCTACATTGTAGTCATTGTACATAAAATTAAAAAAATTATCGATAATATTAACGTTTTGATGCCCCGTGAATGCCCTTAATATAGCAATGTAACCGTTTTGCGCACATTTTTATATTTAGACTATAGTTAAGCTCAGCCCTGTAATCTGCAGCCTTTTTAAAAAGCAAAATTTGATATACGTACACTAGGGTGGTCGTTAAAAAAATCAAATCAACGATTTTTTCAGTCTCACCACTTCAATCGGTAACACCACTGTCATAGATATCACATATACATTTTGGTCCCCATTGGAGACGGTTAAGCCGTGTCGCAAATAGGTCTAAGCACTCAAAAAATTAAAAATATGTTTTTTCATTTAATGCCCAAAATCGATACTACTTAAGTCGAGGATATCCCATATAAATTTTAGTCCCGATTGAAGTCGGTTAAGACGTCGTCATAGGGTAATCTGAACTTTGACCCCTGTGCGACACGATATATGATATCTCCGACTATAGAAGCATCGACGTCGGGGTCGAGGCTTAAGAAATCTGTTGTAAAAATGTGCTCCCTACATTAAACGACCACACTAAAGTACACATATTTTAATGTATTTTTTTTAGTAAATTTCAAGCCAACATTTTATTTTGCCAAGGGCTCAGACCTGTTGAAAACCCTTACATATATAATAAACGCAAAAGTGAGTTTGTTTGTTTGTTGCGCTTTCACGCTTTAACTACTTAAGCGCTCGTCATGAAATTTTGCATGCAGATGTCATTTAGCCAAACTTAAAACATAGGACAGCTTTTAGCTCAATTTGACAACACATACACATACAAACCTCAATTTTTCATACTGCATACCTCTTTAAGTATTTGTGGTAGAGTACTGGAACTTGGTATGGAGATATTGAAAATCAATACCATACTCATGGAGAAAAATGGGCGTTATTGGAGAAGGGGGAGTGGCACCTTCCACACAAAGTGAATTATTTAAAATCAAATTCAACTTGAATTAAGAAAATTAGGTAATTGAAATAAGTCGTTTGAAAATATTTTGAAGAGGGTTGCCACTGGTTTAAAAAGTGGAACTAAATTAAATTAAACTCAAGTTATATGCAACATTAAAATAAAAACGTGCTAAAAATCTGCTGTTTGAACATTTAAAATATTTTTTTAGGGTTCGAAGAGTGTTGCCATCTGTTGATATATTAAATTCAGCTCTAATTATTTATTAAATAAGTTAAATGAACTATTACAAAATGGTTATCAATCGAAACAATTTTGGAAACACCCTATTTCTAAATGAAATTTAGGAGGATTACCAACTGTTAAAAAAATCAAATTGAGTTTCAGTTCAGGAAATTAAATGCTTGAAATGTGTATCGTAATAAGGGTAGTACACAAGAGAAAATATAGAATACCTTTGGTGTGCTTGTAGAGGGTTGCCACCTGTTCAAAAAGTAATATTAAAATTTCTTAATAAGTTAACTGAATTTTCGGAATATAGGTATATATCAATAGAAATTGCCCTTAAAAGGCCTTCTTTATAAACTACAAGTATGAGGGTTGCCAGCTGTTTAAAAAGCTAAATACAACTGTAACTAAAGGGAATTGAGTAAATGAAACTGAAAAGAAGATTTAACTTGAAAATAAAATAAAAGAAAGGAGCGAAGCGGGTGAAAGCAAACTAGTTTTTAATATAACTTACCTGTGTTTTAAATCCAAAAGTCCCAAAATTATTTTAATTTACGAGAGTTAAATTCGAAACCCAAATAAGAATTAGTCGCTCGATGTCTAGAAAAATTGCAGAGCACCCTTGCTGTTACAAAGCGCACAAGCAGGCAATGGAGGAGCTATCTACGAATTGGTTGTGTTTGTCGCTTCCTGTACAAACTGTCCCTTGCGTCGCAATTGTGGCTTTTAAATTTGTACAACTTTGTATGCCAGCATGATGCTGCTATTGGGGCGCCCACTCAGTTGAATGCGCAGAGCAACGATGTAGCAGTGAAAGCCGCAGGGTTTTCGCAAAAGTCTTTTGTCCTATTTTCGGCTTACGGGCACACATAGGAGTATTTGCAATAACGGCACCCGAACTTACGACACAGGATGGCTCATTGCATAATTAAATACTTTCCGGTGCTGTGCTGATGCGACGGCTACAGGTAGATGTACATCGAAAATTGTTATTAGAGCGCGCCGAGCGGCGCAGAAGGAAGGATGGCAAAGCGCAGTGGTTGGCAGCAGATACATACATATCAACAGTTTTGCATAAGTTGCGATGCTAATAAATCAAGTTTTTTTTTTTTAATTTTTGTGCGGCATTATGCAAGCGAAAAGGCAGTGAAATTGGCGTAAAAAAGAGGGAAGATAAAGTGAAAAATTAAATGTGAGAAAAAAAAAACCAAGTTATACTAAAAAAGGGAGACGGCAAGCAATGTATTAATTGCAGTTGGAGCAGTTTTTCAACAGTTGACAACAGCATTGATAAGCGTACAAAGCGTCGCTGAAGTTATTGCACAAAAAAGCGGAAATTATTTACGCGCGAAATATGCTTTTATATGTAATATTGCACAAAAAAAAGGAGCATCCGCAAAAAGTGTTAAAATTATGAGTGACAAAAAACATGTGAAAAGAAAATCTGCAGTCAAACGCACGAGCTGACAGCAACAGGAAAGCTTGCTGAAACTAGTAGGAGAGACAGCAGCAAAATAGCAGCGTACGCACAGTGTTTCAAAACTAGCATTTACGGTTCATAATTTACTGGAGCCTTAATTTTTCAATCAATTTGATTTTTTTTTTTAATGGAAGCATATAAAATTTGCAAGAGATCAGTTGAGCCGATTATTTATTGTTTTTTTCGTGATTATATGTATACAGTTTTTTATTGAAAATTGCAGAAAAAGTAGCAATTTTGAAGGAAGTCGATTCTCCTATTCCGGTTAATAAATGCTAGATAATAAAAACTAATTTTAAATAATAGCAGAGTTCCCCCAAAACGAAAAAAAATTAAAAAAAAAAAATATTTTAAATGTTATACAAAAATTTCATCAAAATTAATTCTAGAAAAATGTTGGGTATGCAGCTACAAAACTAAAATTTAATGATCTATAAAACCGCATACCCAACATTTTTCTAAAAATTAAATTTATTTTGTTTATAATTTTGGTGAAAGTTTCAATTTCTTCTGAATGTTTGTTTTTAACTTGTTTTCATTATATAACATTTATTAATGGAACAGGAGCATCTATTTTCTTCAAAATTGCTACTTTAAAAAACTTAATGTAATCAAATAGAAATTCAAAAATTGGACTCAATTGGTCTACTGCTAATGTTGTTAACTTTTATTCTTTGAAAAATTAATTATGAACAATAAAATTCCAGTTTTGAACCACGGTGGTGCGGCGTGCTGCGTTGCGCTTATTTATGAGCATATTAAAATATACATGCGTGCATATGTATGCATGTACTTATACAGCTGCACATATAAATACAAAATAGTATGCATAAACTTTTGCAGCTACACACATACTCCCATACATACATATGTATATACATTTGCAACTGGCACACTATGCGTGTGGCAGGATGCGGACAAGCAAAAAAGTGACTGCAAGCCGGAAGGATACTAAGAAACGCAAGTCTGACATTAATGCATACACATGTGTGCATGTATGTAGGTACATAAATGCATAAAAATAAACTAGCATCGCCGGCGTGCATAAACATGCATACAAATATATGTACATATTTAGTAACTAGTATGTATGGTACGTGAATGCTTTACTGCGCTATTTATAGCTGCTGCTGATGATATCAAGTTTTTGCTGCACTTTGTTATTATTTTTCTGCTGTTATCGTTGTTGTTCGATAACAACACGAGCGGAAATTGCGTTAAAACTGACTATTTTATTGCGACTAGAATGCATTGCGCGAAAGGATATCTGTTGCTACTGAGAGTATATACATACATACATACATGCAAATGTATGCAGCTGCTAGACACTGCCACTTGCCCTTTTCACGCTGCTGAATTTATATATTTTTTTTAACTATATAATTCGATGCTGCTTCTTCAACCCCCATTTGTGTTTTTTACAGAATATACCATTTTTAGAATGATTTATTGC
>NW_023458556.1:27474223-27501406 GCF_013731165.1 Rhagoletis pomonella
TGTCTTATGAGGAAGAGCTATCTTTTTATTGAAGTGGCTTCTTCGATTTATATCCAAGCTGACATTATTGTTTGGGTGTGTACTGTCCCCTAAGTATACACAAAAGGTATTTTACTACCACGAAAGTTATAAATGCCAACAGTGACGTGTGCTCCAATACTCCAAAGCTTTCTGCTTTCCTTCGTGCCATCTAGGGATGGAAAGTTTTGAAAAGTAATCGATTCTCGACCCTCGAATCTTATTTTAGCCTTAATATTCTTGGAATCGAATAATCGACGGCGAGATTCGCAAAAAATAAAAGGGTTTTTTATTTTATTTTGTTTTCTAAAAGGCAACATAGTTTCTTCATACACCCATAGTGTTTCTGGGTCATTTTGACCCAAATTATTACTTAATATTTAAGGGCATCTTTGAACCAGTAAGAATTCAGCACTTACCGATAAAGTATCTGCATGTGATAAATAAAATATTAACTGATTTCAATCTTTTTTTTTTTAATTGACTAATTTCTATTATTGGGTCAAAATTACTCAAAACATTATAGGAAGAAGTAAATTCCAAACACTGCAGAAGGGTTAACATTTATGGTAGTCATGCCAGAAATTTCACAATTTCATAATTCTAATAACTGACGCGTATCTAAAGATGTATGAAAAATAAGAGAATCGATTCCGAAAATTTAAAATCGGTTCTCTAAAATCGATTATTTCGAGAAAATCGTCGATTCTAGAGTAGAATCGGAATCGATTTTTCCATCCCTAGTGCCGTCGAAAATGGGTTAAAAATCTACGAAAAGGTTGTATGGTGGTGGTTGAAGAGCTTCAGCCTTTCAGACAGTGTCGACGATGGGATCTTATATGCAATGCTTTTCAACATCAGCTTACTCCTCTGTGATTAGCGCATACAGCAGTATCTCCCTTCTTCATTTCATTCTTCGCGCATGCTTTAATCAGCTCAAATTCGCTTTAGCAGCTCGTATATGCCTTTTAGCTTTTCGCCGCCAGCTTTAACCAGCTCCGCCACCCTCCACCAAAAGCTTAACTACAGTTAAGAGCTCGCGTATGTTCCAAGAATTTTAACGTGAGCTGATCGGAAAGATTTATTTCTTATTTCTTGTTTTTTTTTCTTTAATTTGATTGTACTCGATGTGCGCAATTACTCCGTTCTAGTTCTAATCTCCTTTTTCTAGTAGGTATAAACTGCAGTTAAGGCTTGGTGGAAATGAACTACATTTGTTCCCTTTATACACGAATGGGTCGCTTTAATTAAAAAATGTGCGCCAGCGGCGATTCGAATCGCGGGATTCTCCGATTTTCCAATGCCACACATGAAATTTCATTGACTAAGTGCGTACATATCAGTACTCGTTTAAGATGTGCCAGAGATTAACTGATATCCAATTATGCCCGTTAAGAATGAGTCGCGTCTAATTAATCTCCTATAATACTCGTTTCAGACTTCTTGATATTAATCCCGAAATACTCTCGTAAAGATAAGTGGCATATTTTTTTTTTTTATAATTAATGGCAAATACCGCTTCATAAAGAATAATACAATTTTTGCATCCCTAAATGTATTTTTGATTTTAAATCGGAATAAATATAAACCATAACCGCATCTACAGCCCTTGCTGAACTGCTTCCCACCCACAAGAAATTTCGCTCACAGCCCTGTAGCGCTATGCCAACCACAAGCAAGGAAATTCTCCTTATATACACACAAACAAATTTACATACATACTTAAGCATTTATCTTTTAACATCCTTCTATACCAGAAATTCCCAAACTTTTTTTCCTCATGGACCATTTTCAAAATTTTACTGCTTTCGGTGGATCCTCTGCTAAAAAAAAGTTGAAGCTTAGATCTATCGATGGAACATGCAAGTTTTTGCAAGTAACAGTCGCTGACCTTCTACGCTCTCGCTCTGAGGATTTATATTTTTTAAGAGTACTCCAATTTCAAAAACTCCGATCCCTAGCGTTATTTACATTATCTTCACTATAAACTCTTCACATATTTGGCTCACTCATGAATTTGCAGGAGGAGTATATGTAGAAGAGTTTATTCATATTAACAGCATCATTTTTATTTTAATCGCTCTGAGTTTTAAAATTATGCGAAAAATATATTTCGCCACATTTTTAAAACACAACAACAAAACCGAAAGCTTTTTACGTCAAACTTTTATTTCAGAAACTGATAATAGAGAAAAGAGCGAATCTAGAAAAATCTATGAGCATAAAAAAATTGATTGCTAAATGAGCGCCGCCTGCGGTTTTAATGAGTTTATCAACGATTAAAACTAAATATTGAATGACAGCGCGCTCTTTTATGAGCAGTAATATTTTGGGTGGCATAGGAGCATGGCTAAATATAGAAGCGAAAAAATTCAGTTAAATTAATAACAAATTTAGTAGAACAGCGCTCTTTCTTTTTAACTCACAAAAGAAGAAATCAAAATTAATACTCTTGAATTGAGTTGAGGAAGTTGGAAGTTTTATTACTCAGTGAGAAATTTTTGCCATCTCTGTCTTAAAATACACTTCTAAAAAAATTAAGGAAGGTATTAAAAAAAAGGAAATTAAAGCTAAATAAACGGGCTATCTGAACCATATACCGGCCGAACTGAAAAAAATGTTCAAGCCCGTGGACAAAAAAAAAAAAATAACAAAAAGTTTATAAAATTATTTTTTCGCGCTATCTGTGAAGATGACATAAAATATCTGAAAATAAGAGCTTCCAAATGATTTCTTTAAGTCTCAATACGACCATTCTTCACCGAAATACAGCCTGTCAAAAATCACCGAAAACTTTGGATTTTCTTTTGCTCCCTTTTTTTTAGCAATATATTGTCGGCCTACATTGGTAGGTAAAGCCAAGCCAACATGTTTGTGCTTTACTATCGAAACCAGATAAATTTTCGTGGACCCCCCACTTACAACTAGTGAGCCCCCATATTTTTTTCACGCCAACGTAGATACCGTAGACCCTCGGAGTCCATCTGGACCACTTTGGGAATCACCGTTCTATACGATACTCGAATTGTAAAACTGTCATCAGTGATTTATGTTTCATCAGCACATCATTTCGCTTGACACACAATTCTCTGGCCACACAATTACAGTGTGACTGTCATTCTTCTGTCATTTGCTTGTGGCTCGAGAAGTGAACTTTTGTTATTTTAGCATTGTTGTTGTTATTGTCGGGCTATTAATGCAACAGTCAACAGTCAACAAGCAATAGCAATACTTACTATACTACATACATACATACTCACTCATACATACATACAGAGGTTGATATCATCAACAATTGCTGGATACTAGCATTACAAAAACAAAATGAAAGCAATTGTAATAACTGTTGCAATCGGCCGAAGACATGATTTGCTTTCTAATAAATTTGCATATTCATTCCCTTGAGGTGCTGGCGATGGGAAAATGAAAAATGTGAGATTGAACGAATGACTGAATGAATAAATGAAGGAAAGAAGGAAAGGGGAAATTGCATTTTTTTTTTTTATGCAACATGCAATAGGCAACTGCAACAGCAACAGCAGACGAACAAGCCGGTAACAAATAAAACAATAAACAACTTCTAAGTAATGTATTGACATCACGTACATACATACAAGCATACATACATACAGACGTAAAGGAAAAATAATAGCTGGTGGTAATTTTTGCAAGAGAACCATAGAACTTTATTAATTTTTCGAAAAAACTACCTCACCCACACTTAAAAAATAAATTGAAAATATGACAAAGAAAATGTATGTCATCGTTGGACAAAAAAGAAACTATACACTTGGCGCTTTGTGTCCGTTGCCTGCGAGAGTACAAATACATGCATACATTGCTGTATAGAGAGCGTGTTGATTATGTTGTCACACAATTATGGTGGCCTAGTTTGATGCGCTCAAAATGTTGCATTTCACTAACGTCGAGTATAATCTATGCATTGCAAGTGAGTTTGTATTGGTGGCACATAATTACTTTGGTGTTATTGAGTAGTTATTTTTAATTAATTCCCATACTCAGTTAAACGATATGAAAGTACGGGTGATGAGAGATGGGCCCTTTAATAAAACTCGGTTTATGAATAGTATTTATGGTGTCCTATGGTGTGAGTTACCACGAGAAATTAAATATTAGATAATACTCACATGCATACGAAGATATTTATTACGTCATCAAACCTATCAAAAATGCCTAAATGGTTAAATTCTGACATCGACTTTGATGCTAGTGTTACAGTGAGACCATTCTGACTTATTCGGGTAGACTCAATCTGCCCACTAAAATCAGCAGCTGAAATGACGGGGCCCTTAGTGAGGAAGATGACTCTGCCCGGAAAATTCGGACTCCACGACGAAACTGGGGTGATAAAAACCAAAAAATTTCAAAATCATTATGTTGACGAAACTAGGGACCAAATATAGAAAACCCGTATTTTTAGTTTCTCTCTCTTACTTCAGTATCTTTTGAGAACTTTGAGATTTGAAAAATATGATTAATTAAAAAAATTATGTAGAAAGTTCACTGCAATATGGAATAACAAATGGGCACCAAATGAAAGAGAAAACAAGGGCAATATTTTAAGGGAACATTTTCAATACTTATTCGTCCTTGTGCATCAAACAAATTTTACTTTTTTACGGTACAAAATTTCCACTTAAACCGGTACCAATTTTCAATTCTACAGAATTTTCGCTGTTATTTGCTACTCATTTTGTTGTACTACATTGCCCTAAATTTTTTTTAAATTAATATTGAATTTATCACATCTTTGAAATTTCAAAGTCCTTTGGAAAAAAAACCTTGACGCCAGAGAGAAAAACTTAAAACGATTCCTAGCCAGCATTAAAGGATTCTAAAGGTCCCACATTAAAGGATTCATCGAGCTACATAGCACAGTGGTTCAAAACTTACATTTAGTGTTCAAAGGTCACTGTAGGCTTCATTTTAAACTCAATTTGATTACATTTGTAGGGGAACCCAAATGAAAAAAAATAAAAAATAAAAAAATGAAATGTATGTAAACAAATTTTTGGTGTCACGACAACATAATATAAAGTATAATAAGCGGCTTGGACACTCAGTTAAAGACAGTTTCTTAATACCAGTTTGAAAAAAAAAAATTATAATTTTGATATATTTAGTTGATTCAATTTTTAATTGATCTATTTATTTTAGGATCCGGGTTATGTGCCACAATTTGCTATGTATTTTTTTAGAATTTTTCAAACATTTTTTTTTTTTTAACAAAAAGATAAAGGTAGATATTTTCATAAAAATGATTTTTAATTTATTTATTTAAGGATCTAGGCTACAAGTTTAGACATTCTTTGAATATTTTTTTAACTATTTGTTTTTGTTATAAAAAAAAATAAAGAGTTATGAATTTTATGCAAATGTTTTAAAATTTTTTCCGACTCATTTAGCTTTTTGTTTTTCGATTATTTAAATTTTATTTTCATTTATTAGGGATGTTAGAAAACACTTAAAAATATTTAGGGCAAACTTAAATAAAATTAAAATAATGGTCTTTACCTACTGCTTAAAATATTCACGAACAAAGTTTCAGATGTATTGTAGGGTAATCCCTACTTTTTTAGTTATTAAAGTTTGAGATAATCTTCTCTTTTTTCGCTTTATTTCTATTTTTTTTTTTATGATAATACATAAATACTACGTACGTTTTTCCCATTTTCATTGAACCTTACAACGGATAGAGCAAACATTGTTGAGGGAAGATTAATAAGAGAATTAAAAAATTATAGTTTTCTGGTAACAGATTCTGTTCCGCAAGTGGCTTTCGTGTCTCAAATTCCGCGGTGTCCAGATTATCGACTGCCTCGTTTATCAAGCCATTGCTCTATTTATAACCCGATTCTTTAAGTATTCTTAAACTATTTTTTATTACTCTTTCCCACTTCTTAGTTATTAACTAATAATTTGTTTATGTATTGTCGTTTGTATTCTCCGCTCCATTTTTGTTCTATACTGTTTACACCAATTAAATAATTCTCCGCCCCATAAATGTGTAATGACATTAAGTCAGTTGTTTTTTTTTTTGCAAATTTACTTCTTGTTACACTCTGAAACACACTCCTCTCTTGCATGCTTATTATGTATTTTCGCTTTCATAACTTATTTCCTACTAATTGCCTTATCACTGTCCGCCTCATTATCGCACTTCAAACCCCCAGCTAACAGATTTTACATACATATTTTTCGTTATGAAATTTTTCGCAGACAAAGTTGTCATTGCATTATGACAAATTTGCTTAAATTTTCATTATACTTGTATGCTAACAAATGCAAGGCAATGTTTACAAACATACATACGTACATACATACATCCATTCATAAGCATGCAGCAATTTGAGCGTGTTTGCCAAGTGTTTAAAATGCAGCTGCCTTACTGGCACACGCACTAAGGGCGAATGTTTGTCGTCGGCGTCGTCGTCGTCGTCGTCGTCGTCTCTTTGCAGGGATTCACTTAATTAGCTGCGATGAACTCAAAATGAACTGCGAAACAAAAACGAGAAACAAAAAGTTACTTGTGGCGGAGGAGAAAGCGTATTGGACTGAGAGCATGAACCGTAAATGAGATAGAAACGAGAAAACTAGAAAAAGGCATGTCAAAAATTTAAAAGTTTTGAAGTTGAAAATCTGCATGCGGAGAAAGTTACGCTGCAATTGTTGTAGTTTCAGTGGCAGTTGTCATATTAATGTTTTTACATTTATACTATATATATAATGTATGCACATACAAATACATAAATACATACATATTGCATACAGTGCATGCATATGCAAGAATATGAACTCAAATGTATGCATAAACAAAGGCATTTATGCAAATTCTTTCATTTGTCACACACACACACACACACACGTTCCGTATATTTGGCCGGAGTTGACTGCTTTGTTGTAAAATGCACTTAATTTGCGTTGAATATTAAAATATTGTGAAGCAAAAAAGCATAAAAGAATTGTTGCTCTGTTATGTGCACTTTCTAAAACTAAAACAAATTTAAATGAAATATGTATGTACCTAAACTTTTTTAAAAAACTGACAGTGTAAAAGCATAAGTTTTTGAGTGACAACATGTCATCGCAAATTATATAGAGTTATGTATATACATATACTGTTTTGCATATGAATTCTCAAATTGCTTTACTCTCTATTTGTTCACTCAGTTTTTCCATTAGGTACTGAATCCAAAAAAAAAAAACAAAAATTTGGCGCTTCCACTTTTTGCTAAGTGTTTGGCCGAGCTTATTTTGATTTAGTTGTTGCGTAGATCAGGGATTGAGCCGATGCCCTAAGGAATGGTAAATCGCACCTCAATCCACACAGCCACAATGGCCAGAGTATATTTAGGTCGCTAACGCCGGCTATAGCTTTCGTTTTTTCATACTAGTTTTTGTTTGGAAATTAATAGTTTTCATCGCAATGAGAATATTGCAAAAATAAGACAAACAGGCTTCAGTAGATATTTTCTTACGCCTTTTTTTATAAAAATCAGATTCTTAAAGAGACAAACAGACACTTTCGTTAGAAATTTTTAAATTATGCTAAAATAATTTCGGTAAAACGCTAAACACCTTCCATCATATAAATATCAAATAATTGTTAGGTATTCTTTTCAAGGAAAATGTGCCTTCAAATAAAAAAATAGGAAACACAAAAATATTCATTTTTCAATTTTTTTTTTGCAGACGTGTGTATTATTAAAGGTAAGACAACATTTAATTTAAAGTGAACGATGTTTTTTTTTTTCTAATATCTCCCAGAATTGGCTATAGGAATAAAGTCAACTATTACCTTTTTTCCATAAAGTTAAGATGCATTTGTTAAACTAATTCTTCATTCCTCGCGGCGTCCCTCCTTGGATGGCAATCTCTTTTAATTCAGAAGCTAATGTCATACAGCATAAATTAAATTTGCATATATCTCATAGAAAATAAAATTGCTGTTTGCGTAGAAATACATGAACCTACGTACATATGTATGTACATATGTACATTGCTCGTGTAAGTCCCAAGAATTTAATATTTTTTTGAAAGTAAATTAACCCCATTAAATACCAAGTCTGCAAATTTTATGCTCAAACATCCCAAAAATACATATTCCGAATGATATGAACGTTAACTTTTTCGCCCGATGCTAAATGGTATTTAATAGAGCCAAACCGTAGTCACAAACAAACTGCCCGCCGACAGCTGTGCCGCTTGAAATAAGAAAAAAAAACCGCCAAGCGGCGATAAAAAATTAACCGAAAAAGTATTTAAACCGGTCACATTAAAAAGTTCCTTGCACTAGCTAATTCAACAGGAAATTTACCAACAAAAATCGATTTCATATAAACCAAGTAACAAATGGGATGATGGGATTAGAAACGCCAGTGCTGACAGCTGCTAGACGCCGGCAATGCTGCGAGCGAAAAGTCAAATAGCAAAGAAGTGCCTTGAGGATCTTCAACTCCGTTTTAATATGTATAAGTAGATACATATGTATGAACATGTATGTGCGGACTTATCAAATTACACTCTGTGTGTGTTTGTAAATTTTCATGAATGTCTGCCTAGTCGACAGCTGACAGCAGCTAAGTGCAGGCTTGTCTACTTTATGGCCCAGTGTTGCGTTGCGTTGCGCCGCAATTTATACAATTGTGCTTTTTTTTGTTGTTGCATGTGAAATTTATTAGCATGTTGGCATTTTAATTTCATAGGCAAATGAAATGCTCATATATTTTATTATGCTAGTACATACATATACAGAAACTGTTATACATACATACATACAAAATATCATTTAAAATTCGGTGAACGAAAAAAATTGTATGTTGCGTATACGCAGTGGTGCACCAAGATTAAAGCGTATTTGGAAGTCAATTTTAGGCAGAAGAATTTTTTAAAGTAGGATTAAGTAGGTTTAGTATATATTACAACGCCATAAATAATTAACTCTATTAAAATTTTCTCTGCTGAAAATTTAATCTTATTTTTAACACTACAGGAATCCACGCTTACAATTAAGACTTACATTAAATAATAACAGAACATGTTAAAGAGAATGTACATTAAGGTAGTCCAAATGCATGCTCGGAAAAAAGTTTAAAATGTTTAAATTTAAATGTTATAGATTTCTATAAAGGAGAAAAAAGTATACGCGAAATTTTTTTGCAAAAAAAAAACTAGAACTCAATGTATTTAATATGGGGAAAAAACAGTTTTTCGTAGAAAGGGTATAGAATTTTTGAAAATCAATATTTCTCGATCGGAAAGCTCTGTTCCCGTTTAGCATACATCCCGTAACAAAACCCCTTTGTTTATTTAACAATTTTTTGATATTAACTATTTTTTGTAAGTCCGCCAAAATCTCGTGAAGAAAAAAGAGTATTCCGATCGAAAATTCTTGATTTTCAAGAATTCTATACAATTTCTACGAAAACGTGTTTTTCTTCATATAAAATACCTGGATAGCTTCATGGGCTTTAAGTCAATTCTAAATATATTTAAAAAAAAAATGAATAAAGCTAATTGTTTTGACGTTATAAGTATATATTTAAAGCTACTTTAGAAAGTCTGCCTAAAATCCAGTTAAAAATACGCTTTAATTTTAGTGCACCACAGCGTATACGCAACATACATTTTTTTTTTTTTGTAGCTCACCAAAATTTAATGGGCCGACCGACCGCAGCGCAAACAGGACCCTTGCCCAATGTAAGCCCGTCCAGCCGTGGTCTAATTTTTTTTTAAATTACTGAACCATGTGTATTTTTTTAGGGTGGATTTGTGGGTTTTTATATAAATTTTTGGGGACCCTATGGTAATAAACATGTAGGCAAAACAACGAAATAGATGAGACACCCATCCTTAAGGCTGCTAGGAACATAAGTGACAACACCTAAGAGTCGTGCGCGGCTTAAGATAACGCGTAAGTGCAAGTGCAAGTCGAATATACGTATCAAAAATGCCTTGCTCGAAGTAATAAATATAGCAATTGCTGAATATTTTACTCAAATCGTTCAACTTTTACATATCTACATATTTTGAAATGCATAATGAGCACCACGTGTGATGTGCTATTTTAACCCCAAAACTCCTAGTTGAAACCCCACGTATAGTAAATATATTAAATGAAATAAAACATCCCGCCATCCTGAAATCTAAGCTTGGGTCTCTTAAAATGCTTTGCCATTCCTATAAGTAAAGGAGATGATGATTTTGGAAGCCAACATTGGTAGCACCTAATCTCAAAAAGGCTAGCGACACATTCGTTGTCTTGAAGCTCAGGCTGATCTCAACCAAGCATCTACACAAATTTTAATGTAGACGAAAAAGTAGGTGCTGCGCCACCTATTCGATTAATTCATCTTTCGTATTGCTGTGTCATTGGGTTTTGAGCCAACTGTGAAGTTTCATGTCTCTAGGTCATCGGGAAGTTGGTTAAAAATTGATTGCAAGATTTACCCCTAACAAACATACATACAAACAGAGCAAGCTAAACAAAGCTTGTGAAAAAGCTGCGGATGTAACTAATTTTTTTGCTGGCTTTAAAGAATGCTCTAGCAAAGAACTTAAATGCTTTTCTCGCTATAAGCAGCCTCAGCAATGGTAAATGTAAATAACTAAGCAATTTCGAAGGGGCGTCCTTCAAGCCTCCTCATCCTCATAAAACACGCGTTTTCCTTGCGGTTTCCAAACATTTCTACGAGCGCGGTACTTTTAATAGTCATAGCGGTTTTTGTTACTGCAGTCAGTAAACTCTAAACACATAATTCACAGCAAATACACAAATATTCTGTTAGGAAAACTGCCAGCCCAAAATGATACAGTCATACGTTTGTATGCTCGCTCCTGATATTCTAACGCGCTATATTTATCCATATGCATAATTAAGTTTTGCCAAACACACATTGAAAAGTTGTGCTTTATTTCGTCGAAATACTTTTGGTAAGCCGCAGAGCTACTGCTCAGCTAACACAGTGTTGCAAACACATTCAAAAGCAGATGTGAATTCATGTACATGTAAATTTGTAATTACATATGTACAAACATATATATGTATGTACAGTGACTCAAACAAATGACCACGCACTGTTTTTCTTTAAATATTCGTAATATATTTTCAGGAAAATTTTTTTTTGTTATTTTTATATGAAAACATCGTCTAAACTTTAACCAAAACCGTGTAAATCACAGTTTCAGACTTTATACAAAATTTAGGAAAATTCAATAAATTTGTATCAAAATTTCAACTTTTTATTCTGTATTTTCAGAAAATTTTTGGGTATGCAGTTTTATAGCCCATGCAATTTTAGTCTTGAAGTGCAAGTTTCTAATAACTAAAAAATCGCGTTGATTTTTGAGAATTTTTGATTGGAGGCTACTTTTTCTGGTTTTTAATATAACAACCGCAATTTACAAAAACTTGCGTTGATATTTTGAAATTTTGTTGCTGACGGTCTCCCGCGTTTTATTTCATAAGAAATTCATACTTATATGAAAAAAGTGCAAAAATTCAGAAAAAAATGTTGAAATTTCGATGAAAATTTGTTGAATTTTTCTAAATTTTGAATAAAGTTTGAAACCGTGATTTAACAAAAAAAAATTTAACTCGAAAAACATTACGAATATTTGAAGAACATCAACACATGGTCACTTATTTGAGTCACTGTATGTATCCAGGCGCATCGCGAAATAGCGCACATGGGACCATTTCAGTCAGTAGGGAGATCCCTAGGCGTCCTCTTCCTTGTGCACTTTTCATTATTTGCCTGTGTTCGTATGTGCTTCTCCGCTCATTTATGTATGTGTGTGCGCATTTTGGCGGTTAAACGCATTCAACAACACTTTCGATTACAATGGCCGACTCATTTATTCAACGCCAGCGCCAATGGAAACAACAATGCGTATTTTTGCTATCACTACAATTATTTTTGGTTCATTTTATGTGCTTTGTTTTTTCTTTGTTGCTATTTTGGAATGTGCGTACGCATAGTCATAAATATTTGGCGGCATAATGTTTTGTGTAATCGCGTTGATTATTGTTGCTATTGTTTTTGTTTTTCAATTTTCTGCAGATATGTAATAGTTATGTATGTATGTATATATAGATATTTATTATGCATGCGCGTCAAAGCCGCATGGGTATGGCAATAAAATTTTACAACCGATTTTATTTGAAAATTAAATGAAAATTCCTATCAGCGCGCTTTTCAACATTTCCAATTTATGTCGCGTTCAAAGATAAATAATTCACACTTTTTGGGCAAAGTAATGTGTCGCGTTAAATGGTACATGTGTACATGTTTAATTGTTTCTGTATGCGTACATTATTTATTTATTTAAAGTGTTTTGGTAACCTCACGAACGTTTCATACACAACTAATTGGAGTTGAAGAGTTAAAGGTTGTTGAAGGTACACTACAGGTGAAGGTTACGCATACGACAAGTATGTAGGTTAGTACTGTTAATTGGCAAGTTTGATTGATTGAAATGCAATTAAAACATTCTTATGTTGCACATGTACCATACATACTACATATGTATGTATATGTATAAATAAGATACTAAAAATGGTAAGAAGTTTGTTTCAACTATAATCCATTTTGGAACGCAATTGCGGCATCAAACTTGATTTAAAAGCAAACCTGTTTCGCCTATCTTCGGTAGCGATTTTCGTTCATTAATCTACCTGGCCAGATTAAAAGACCTTCCTTTTGGTGATTGGGAAAGTGTTGGATGCTGTTTTGCGGACCTTCCGCGATTACGGACTTAGGTGGACCATGTCCAGTTCACAGCAGTACACTGATATGTCTAACAAGATCAACGCACTACAAATAAAGGCTAAGGAAGCAGGCCTAAGGAACAACATTAATAAAGCCAAAGCTCTAAGTATGCCAGCGTAGGCTTGTGGTTCTCCGACAATCTCCGATTAAACATTTAAACTGTGAGAAATCTTTCACATACCTTGGCAACGAATTTGCTTCTTGTGGAGGCACCGGCAAAGGCATTGATCGCCGAATAAGTAAAGCCATGTATGGGGAGTTGCTTAGAAAAGCTAAACTTATACTCCGTTGACCCTTAACACAGAAATGGAAGTGGATAGGTGCCACTTAGCGCAAAAGAAACAGGCCATGGAAGCGCCTAATGAGCAGAGACAAACCCCCAGGCAGACCGTGTGAAAGGTCGAGCGGGAGGCGAAGCAACTCGGCTTAAGCTGCAAGGAAATCAAAGCGACTGCCAGAAACCAAACCAGATGGCAACAGGCGTAGTGGATGCTCTATGTTACACTTGGGATGAAGGGGCGAAGAAAGGAAGATAAATCCTTCTAAAATTATGTGAAGAAATTTGACCCTAATATCCTCTCTAAGTTCGCTTTCAACCTAGACGCAACGCAGTCTAAAATACACTGATTTTTTAGCTTTCGGTAATTGAGAAGAAATGCATCTATCCAGGCCTTCCTAACGAGTAGGTCAGACTTAATGCCGTCGGCCCAGAGGCCATGGGAGACATGAGTATCATTTCAATATCAACGACGGTACTTGTATCGCTGCATAATAAGCATTGAAAAGTGCTTCCTGGACACCTGTTACCAGAATAGAATCATCGTCTCTGCAGGAACTAGCCTCGGTCTTGAAATCATTGTTTTATTTTCTGATAGAACTTTCATGCAGCATTTCTTCCAACCAGGATCTCAAGATTTTCGTCCTTGCGCTGAGTACGAAACTTTTCGACTGTACATTGTGTTGTGTGAAGTTTTCGTTGTCAAACTTTCGTCAGGCGGCCTGACGCGAGTTCTTCATTGCACATACTAGGTTCATGCGGACTTTGACTGCAGCAATCCAAATTAGTGTTGACTCATTGAATAAAATGTGCCTTAAGAACGCACATTTGTAGGTATTTTATCAGTTAACACCCAACCTGTTTTTTGGCCTAAAACAATCTCACCTTAATGGTGACTGGTACTACTCTCTCTCTCGCTTTTCCATTGTCACAGGTTTTCTCGTGATTCACGGTTGGGGCACGCTGAACTAAACCGAAATTTTCACTACCACTAGGGCTTTAGCGGTAGTGCATTTCAAATTTCACTACCACTAAGTGCTCAGTGCTAGTGAAAAAATTTTTAATCATAACCGACGAATTTAGAGAACGGTTCTACCTTACTATATTTTTGTCATGAAAAACTTGAGTATTTTTCTTGGAGAAGGTACTAATTTGAAACAGAAAACTTCGCAAAAGGCCATGGACGAGTTGTTTCACTAAATTCTGCATGGTTTTTGACTAGCAAAAAAAAAAAGACAAAAAACAGGAAACGTTTCTAGTCGAGTATTAGCCTTTGCTGCACTCAAAATGCAAAATTCACTTTTGGGCCGTTTTTATAGTGACGAGTTAACTCTCATTTGGCAGTTAACTACAGGTTTTCAGAACAAAAATTTAAAGTTAACTGCCAAATTTGAGTTAAGCCCTCAGTGTGCGAACGTGGTTTTTAGTACAATTTTTCTAACATTTTTTGCAAGCGATTTTTATAAAGTGCTTTTTTCTAGCGCTTAACATATGTACAAATATATTTACATATTTACATATACATAAATAAGTATGTGTTCAACCCTGTTTCGCAGCAGTACGAGAATAAACCAAGCGCACGCACTTACAATTATGAATACAAATTTGCCACTTGACAATCAGAAGTGTCAAGCTTTCACATACTCACCGCTCATAATTAGGCCTTTATAAGATCCACACACACACATACATATAAGCACATGTGCACACGACCACATTTTCAATGATAATCATAATTAACAGGCAGACATTTGTCGCCTTATGCAGTGACTGAATAATGAACTCTACACAAAGCCATAACTATGTAAGTAGGTATCCATAAAGTCAAAAACCGCTTACTCATACACACTCCACAGACAAATACACATACGCTTAGCTCCATTTGCACCCAGTCCAATTATGTGCGTAAGTATGAGAAAGTGGCAGCATTTGAATATGAATTCCCTTTGACAGTTGGCATGAGGTGAGACAAGTCGAGTGTTGAACTGTGTCAGTTTTGTCTGCTGCTATTTTAATGCCGTGGGGCGTTCGTTTGTGTAGTACAAAAGGATATACATATGTACGTAGTAAGGGGAGGAGAAATACTGAAGCAATGTAATGCATTCAAACGAGCTGCACGTAAATATGTATGTGTATGTGTGATAATCCAAAACGAAGCTTCCTGCTGCTGGCATGTATGTAAGTATAAACGTGCAAAAGTTGCAAGTCATGGGCTCTTTCAGAAGGGGCACTGTGGCGTATGAGTTACCAAAAATGTAAAAAACGCTCGAGAATGGCTAGGAGTAAGCGGCCAAAATGCTAAGCTGCTTTAAATGGGCAAAATTATTACTTTCATATGTTGTTTAACCTTCCGCTCCCCTGGAGGGATCTGAGTGATCCGACCTTTTTTCGAAAGACCACAATTATTGTAATATCAGAGCATTAAGTAGTAACTGAAGTTCAATTACTGTGCAGGCCACCGTCACCTAATTTTTAGTGAATAGCGCGATTTCGTGTGAAGAGGACGTATCTGCGTGAGTGCTCGGCCACCAGGCTTGCTGAGTTGCAAAATTGTTACCAATAATATTCGTATAAAATTACAGATAAAATAATATTATTTATCATCAACAAGAAACCAAAATAATTGGACTAAAGTTTTATTTGGTCATTATATCGTATAAAAAGAAGTTTATTTTTCTGTTAAAACCAAGCAAGGTATGGCTTTTATTAAAACGGTCGTGCGCATGTATACACATATATCGAGCCTTAACCGCCAAAAAAGCGATTGAAAAAATTTCAAAATTTTATATTTGATGCAGAAATGCATCTAGGTAATCTATGAACATTTCTGCATTAAAAAGAAAATTTGAAAAAAATTTCGCTTACAACTTTTTGGCGGTTATGGTTCCATATGTTTGAGGTAAAGCCACTTTACATTATATATTTACTAGCCATGGCCCGCTTGCTTTGCGATGCCTTAAAACACAATTCGAACTGTTACAGCCGATTTCACGAAAGCAATTTAAGTGAAAAATGATTTTATTTTTTTCAATTTTATATGGAAATTAACAGAAAATAAAAAAGTAGTTTCCATTTAAATAGCTGGTGATACCGGCTGTTAGACAATCATTCAATTCTGCTAACAAGCTACTGGTGTGGCAAACATCTTAAAAAATATCTAAAAAATAAAAGATTTTTAAACCTCTCTCATTTGATACCCATATTGAAATATTTCATACAACTTGTTAGTTAAATTGATTTTGGCTCTCTTAAACCATATCAACAAATTTCATTCAACTTTTCAACTAAGTTGATTTAGAATTTTCAAACAAGTGGCAACCCTTTTCAAAAATATTTTAGAACTGAAGCCTGTGTCGTTATACAAAAATATTCCAATATTTTATTTACATTTTTTATTAAATTGATTTTGAATTTCCAAACACATGTCAACCCTCTTCAAAAATGTTTTCGAAATAGAGCTTTCTCAAACCACTTGTTTGTTACCCATAAAAAAAATATTTTGTTAAGCTTGTTAATTAAATCAGTTTTAAATTTTGAGCAGGTGGCAACCCTCATAAAAATTATTTCGAAATAAACCCTTTGAGAAGTCTTTTCGTATGACACTCACACTCTTGTAATATTTTATTTAACCTATTAAATAATTAACTAATTTTAACGTTTGAAAATAGGGGCAACTCTCTTAAAACAAATATAAAAAAATTTACAAACAAATATCCTATATGTTAATCCAGGCAAGAATCTATCTACGCGCTAAATTTCATTCCAATTCGTTTTCCCTATTTTTACGTTATTGTGTAACAAACATCCTAATATACAAACCTTTATATTTATAATATTAGTAAGACGAAAAAGCCACAGTCTCTCGACGTTATTCTCTTCACCAGGCTTACGGAAGGTTAATGTACATTTGGTACAAATCATTTAAATTTTGAAATACTCGCAGCTTAAATCTGCAGATTGCAAAGCAAAAAAAAATCATAGAAGTTTACAAAAAAAAAATGTGCTGCAACTTCAATGATTGATGTGTTGCGCTTGCGTAAAAGAATTTTGAAGAAACTAAAAACTTTGCTTACAGTTCCTCCAAAAAAAAAATAAATAAATAAAAGTAAAAATCCCCGTCTCTGCGAGAAAAATGCAATTACAAAAACAATACACGACTTACAAGAAAATTCAAGTTTTTATTTACAAACTGGTTAGATAAAAAAAATTCTAATTTTAAACAAAGGAATTTTTCAATTTCACGGCAAAATAAGTTTTGCCATGTCAGTAAATTTTATGCGTTGACCAAACGCGTTGTGGCGTGTAGTGAGTGGTGAGTGGTGAATGGCGGAGTGGCATGCATCAAGCGACCGCGCCCAACGCTCGCAGGATTGATGATGGCGTTTAACTCACTCTGGCCAGAGCGCAATATTTTTACTGTTTTTTTTTGTTTTTTTGGTATTTCTAGCCTCTGGTTTAGTTACAATTTGGGTTACATTCACAATTGTTAGAGCAGCTCGCGCGCCATTGTCCGAAATTGAGTATTTTGGTCATTGCGTTCGACAAGAATTTTTCACCCGACATTTGATGCATTGCAACTCGCTGCAGCTGCTATTATTTTGGTTTTTGTAATATTCATTTTTGGTTTTAATACAACCAGTGAATTTATTTTATTTTTATTTTCATCTCTCCCCCTCTCCTTTATTTCAATTCAGTTGTAGCGCTGATATTGGAGTACATATATGTATCTATGAGTATTTGTATACTATTTTTTTGCTGTTGGCATGAATCGTTTTATGGAAATACTGGTGAGTAAATAAACAATATGCTTAGTCGAAATTACATAAAAACAAAGTGAATATTATAGTGAGTAAGTTTTTTGTTTTTAAAAATCTCTTTCAAGTTGATCTGTGATTGGCTTTCATCCATACTCTAGAAAGGGTTTAGTTTTATATACATTTGTATATCTGCATATAGTTTTTAACTAAATCTTTACTTGTGTGAACACTTCCCTTCAAGCACGTGAATGTTATAACTTTTTCAACGGCAAATTATCAGCCAACCATGATAAAGCCAAGTCAAGAAAAAACACCTTGATCTCGTGAGTGCGTTTCAACCCCGCCGCCGTTAAGTTTTTGGTGTCTGTGCGGTTGAGACGACACTCCCATCTTTTCGCCTGGTCCGCCTCTGTATGTATGGGCTAATAATACTACGCATCAAGGATTTGAGTATCTGCTGTGGGTGAGGACCGTTCTGCAATGGATGAGTACAAAAAAAAGGCAAAGCAATAGTTCCAAGACATTTTGAACAATGGCGGTGGTTTCAAGTCGAGTCTTTCCATTTGCTCCACGTCTGTAGGATAGACGAAAAAGCGAAATTAAATTACGGGGCCCGGTGGCAAATTTTCTCTCTGCCGGATATCGAATAGGGTCGGAAGCGCGCTCTTTCCCCGTATCCGCCTCAGGTAGTTTCGGTTAGAACCCGTCGCACATTGTCCCGAGCAAAGCGGTACAATTAAAACCGTCCGCAATTCAATTAAGTAAAGAGTCATTGGCGCACTCTTTCGATCCATTAGAAAGAGGGCTCGGTAGTAACGCTAATTCCACTAGAATTATGGGGGTTTAGACCGCTTAACTTAGGTGGCATGCTGGCCGGGATAAGAGAGCTCATGTTATCGCATGGTTACCTAAATACTTTAGCGCTGCGGCGGCCAGGGTGCGGATCAGTTTACTGAGAATCACGTCTAGACACTAGTGGTAACCATTGGAAGGCCAAACTGGTGGGGAATTCTGCGGTTGCGGACGCGCTACGGCTTGACCTTGTCAAAGGCAGAATATGCTAGAAGAAGAAAGTTTCCTATGAAAGAACCGCAATACTGCAGAGGTACTGAAATCGCAGGCTAACACCATCATCCTGAGAGCTATTGATCTAGGTAGGAAGAACAGTGTCATTACTCGATATGAGTGAAAACGGTTGGCTCCGTTTATCTTTAAAAAAACTTTTGACCACCACTTGTGAAAGTGCCGAATGGCACCATGGCTTGTCAGGAGGGTACTTTGTGCGGGCGAGTGGTCTTCTGTAGCATCTGCGGTGATGAACGGTAACAAAGTCAGCAGAAATAAAGTCAATTGACATTATTACTTTTTCAAAAGCGAAATAAAATCCATTGAAATTTTTGCTATTGAATACAGTGTAATAAAAATCCCTTCCTGTAATTGTTTCCTTATAGAAGGGTTGGTTTCTTTTTCACCTTATACATTCCGAATTCGTTCAAAATATGCTAATTTGAAAACACAATTCTCTCAGTTTTCCTCCGGGTTTTTTGCATATGGCGGCAGTTCACTGTTTCTGCAATTTAATCATTTTCGTTTCGTGTCAAGCACGCCTTCCTCTAGCTGGCTGCGCCCATGATCCCAACCCCAACACAACGCCACCCCTCCACAAAGTCGATAATGAAAATGATTCAGTTTGAATGTCATGGAACTATCAACGCCACTGCGAATGGTATCTATCGGTAAACGCTGATGCTACTAAATGGAGAGTATTTCGGACCTCTAACTGAAACCATCCTCTGGGTAGCTAAAGTTGCTTTAAAAACCTTTCGGACCTCTGCCCGAGGTAATTGTTTTCTGATACAACGAGGGTATGCGCGCGGAGAGATACACCCAGAAAAAAGCCTCTCTCTGTGTTGGGAGAAATATTTTTAGCTGACTTTTTTCCGGGTATACTCTGTACATCTTGCAAGAGACAGCATTGCTACCAACAAACCAGATATTAGTAGTTTGGACATGTAGCAAATAAGCGCTGCAATAAAACGATATGGAAATCGATTGTTAATTGTCATTTTTGATCGAAAAAATAAATGTAGAATTTTAACTATTATTTATTTTTGTTCAAAAAAATATATGTCAGATATTTAAGCGCATTCTTGTTTTCGTACGTATCGATTTTTTTTTTTTTAAATTTCATTGATTTTCGATTCGTATGAAAACAAGAATACGCCCCATTAACTTTTATTTTTGATAGGGAAAATAAAAGTCAAAAGGTAACTTATGTTCGATCGAAAAAAGTCAATTACTTACTTTTAAAAAGTCAATTATTTACTTTTATTTTCGATTGGTAAAACAAAATTCAAAATGTAGCTTTTATTTTCGATTGAGAAATTAAAATTCCAATATTAATATTATTTTGGCGGAAATATATCGATGAAAAAATAAATATCGAATTTTTTTAAAGAAAGCATACAAGTTGCGGTTTCTGGTAAATAATAGCATCGACATTCATAAAAACTAGAATAAATTTAAAATGCATTATAAAAAAAAAATGTATGAAGATGTCACTTAATAAAGCTTTTTTAAATATATTTTCTCTATAATAATAGGTCCACTAGTATCTTACGGCATTCTATTAAACGTATAAAGCTTTCCGCCATTTCATTCCATTTTCCCTTAATTAATTTCAAATAATCGCAATTAATCCTGTAAGAGTAAAAAATCCCTGAAATTTTTTTCGTCAAAATTTACTCAAGAACTTTGACACAAATTCGACTCCTCGCCAAAAGTGACTAAGCACAACTACTAAAAGAAAATTTAATAACAAATTTTGCCCGATGCTTCTGGTAGTGTACAGAAAAAAAAATCACGGCACATGTTACCAGCCGCAAACCATTGGCTTGTGTGAATGCGTGGATATACATACATGTCTATAAGCGAGTATGTTTGTATGTTTACATAGAACGCCTAGGAAATCAATAAAGATTTTACACTTTTTACACGACTTCTTTCCGCCCTTTTATGTAACACTCCCCGTACTTAGAAGTGCGCTTTTGTTGTTACTCTCAAACTTTGTCTTGTCTGTTGTTGACTTGCCACTGCCGCCACAACCCCTTTGCTGCTACTTTCTTAACTCTTTTTTTTGCCATTTTTACGCCTCAACGGCAACAATGTGCGCCCCTTCGTTCAGCTAATGTGGCTTTCTAAAGTTTTTCTCGTTTGTGGGTATCAAAAAAGTTTTTTGGAGCTGCGTTTTGAGAAAATTCTATGGCTTCTTGTTGTATTTTTCCGCCACTCGCTTGGTTAGTCTTCGATTTTGGTTTGTGTAATTTTAGTAAACCATTTAAGCGCCCAAGAAAGCAATTTATTTTTTAATCCTTTTTTCGTTCGTTTATTGGTTTTGCTCTTTACTCGCCGATGAAATTTAGTTTATAATTAAATTTTCTTGATAGATTGACTATGAAGTTTTTTTATTGGAAATTTCGAAATATGTTTTAGTGGTAGTGATTTTTGTTGCCATACTGAAGAAGTAGGTTTACAATTTTCACTGCCAGTTGTTATATTGGCGAAAATTTTTTATGTGCAAAAAGAAGCTGGAAAATAATTTAAATCATTTAAAATGCAACCAAGAATATATTTGAACGCTGAATTCTGTCCATTTTTAAATGTGAAATTTTTCTGAATTTTCCTTAATTTCTTCCAAAGTTTGAAGACTTTGACTGTTTCACTACTTTTTTCGAGATTACAGCTACATTTCCAAAGGTTGTACGAAATTCCCAATTCAGCTGGATGTTCACCACGAAATTCTTATTTATATATTCTTGAAGTCCTTAAGTGATCTTCGGGGTTTGATTAACCAGAGCGCGGTTACAGCTTCCTTGTAGTTTTACAGGCCACTCGTTATCGTATATATTCACATTTCTGGAAACTCAGACGCTTAAGATAGCCGTGTCCATTCCAATTTACGGTCAGTAGTGTTGCTTGTCCACCTCAGAAAATGTATTATTTTTCTCAATTTATTTTCAAGATGCCAGCAAAGTTAGTTAGTCGGAACGAGATAGAAGCATCTAGTATCTTAGAGAATACCTCCGTTCATCTTGGTCCCATTTTTATAGATGCCAATAGAGGTCTGCCCAATAATGACGCTTCTACTCCAATCCCGCCTAAAAGAAAATTCCAAAAGAAACTTGTTCTTGGAATCTACTGAAGAGGTATGCCGTTTGATTGCTTCCTCTATTCTAAAAGCTTGTCAAGAATATTTCCATGCCCGTGCTGCTTTGATCTTCAATAGTGTGGCATTTTGTGTCTAAGATTAAGAGTTTCCAATGAGGAGTTTTGTAGGACACAATTTATTTGATTCTATGCCACTTGCACATTCTGTTCATTGAATGCTGCTCAATTTTTGTATGGCCCCATTCATGCTTCAGGCATCGTAGCAGCTTATTGACCGAGGGTGACAAGATACGAGGAGTTACGATAAGCAAATTCGATGCGATTTAGCGACATATGCAGCGAGGAGGAAACAAAAGAGCCTTGTGGATATCCTTCCAGTGCTGCTGTATTATATAGTTTGGCGCTTACACATACATATGTTAGTGTGTTTGGCCGAGCTTCTCCTCCGTCTTGTGGCGTGCACCTTGATGTTGTCACACAAAGGGGAGGAACCTACAGTTTTGCGCCGACTCCGAACGGCGATTGTATTTTTATAAGAAGCTGCTTTTCATGGCTGAAATACACTCGGAGATTTGCCATTGCCTGCCGAGGGGCGACTGCTGTTAAGAAAAAACCTTTTTTCTATACATAAATATTTGTTTGTGACCAGGGCTTGAACCCAGGCACTGCGGAGTAGAAGCGCACATTTTTTACCACTACACCACAACGGTCGCCGGCTTTAGGGAAGCCCGTAATTTTGTAAAGAGGAAATTGCCCGTTAAAACTTCCTTGTTTTGTATGGTGCTAGCACCCTCAATGCGGAGGGATTTGACTTATGAGATTCTCCTCTTTGTTGGACTGTACCAGAAGTATTTGAATCATTAGTCGCTTCATCCCGTTTCAAGGAACTGGCGTATGCCTCAACCAGCTTGTAGTACTCTTCAAATTTTTTTAGAGTTTCGGCCTTGATGCCTTTTTTGGCGATAATGAAACAACAAAACAACAAATGAACAAATATTTTTAGATCCCACAACTGCAGCTTTTGGTAAATAAATAGTCATGATATGCACCCTGTTTTTGGTATCTCCATGCACCACCACACTTTTCGAGCCCGGAAGTTTCTTGGCTATTAAACTCACCTACACGATAGATCAAAGCAATCGACCAGTGTGACACCTAGTCTAAACTGGATGCTGTCAAACTGGAGTCTAGCCCTCTCTTAAAAATTTGTTCCACTATCGCGCTTCAGTCTTTCCCTGATCATCACCAATGAATGTAACATTGGGGAAACGGCAGAACTGCCTCTCTGACGCCCTTAGTGCTGTTAGTATTGCTTAGTCCTGGTTTTATAGCTCCTATCCTTAATTTTGGTACCTTCCCTTCTATTATGATTTTTTTTTTTAACGTATCGCCTTTCGGTGGCATAACTTATATTTGCAGCACCTTATTTCTTTTTAACGGTCTTATCCCGATTCAGATCCTTCTGCTTTGCCACCTATGGCAAGTAGCTCCCGCACCGCTGAAATCTGTGACCTTCCTTAATAATAATAATAGATAGGCGATTACACAATATGTTTGGCCGAGCTTCTCTTCCGATTTGTGGCGCGCCTTGATGTTGGCACACAAAGCGGAGGGCCCTACAGCAATGTTCGGAAACTAGACCCTGGGCCTGTGGAATGGTAGTGCGCACTGCTAACCTAACCACTACTCCACAGCGGTAGTGACCTGCCTTACATCCCAAATTTGAAAGTCTGCCCATAGATATTTTTCTGAAGCTTGCAACAAGGTATGTGCGTATCCTTCTACATAGTATATGTAGCCCAGGTCAATTATGTCCTTATCAGTGGAATATCTATATTCATATGTATAATTATGTTCACATGTATCTATGTATGTATGTATGCTTTTGCTCACTGAATAATTTGATAAAACGTTGCCAATATTAAAAGCTTTTATCCTGTTGAGTGCTTTTTGCAAATTGCATTTATTTAAACCACAATCACAGTGGCCAAAAAAATCAACCAAAAGCAGCAGTAAAACAACTGAGAAATATTTCATCGGTATATGTATGTACATACATTAGACTGCATCACCAAAAAAAAAAACAAAGTTGC
Source organism: Rhagoletis pomonella (assembly GCF_013731165.1). Classification (NCBI taxonomy): domain Eukaryota; kingdom Metazoa; phylum Arthropoda; class Insecta; order Diptera; family Tephritidae; genus Rhagoletis; species Rhagoletis pomonella. The sequence continues at coordinate 27,498,327 of NW_023458556.1, forward strand.
GGCTTTTCCGGCGGGGTTACAAAATCTAGTATATTCTAAGACTTCTACCAAAATATTTCGGAAAAATATTAAGATTTACGTGAGCTGGAGCGGTTTGAAAATACCTATAGAAATGGAGTTTTTTATGAATAAAAATAGTTTCTTAAAGGATTTTTTGAAAAAAGTCCCCTCAGATAACAAAACAGCTTAAGCTTAAAAAAACTACATAAAAATATTACATATTTTTATCAACGGAATCATAATAATGAGATTTTCGATGCTGTTTTTTACTTTTTTCAAAGATTTGTTTAAGAAAAACTTGAATAGCTGCTCCAAAACTTTACCGATGTAGACTCATGGGGTATCAGTGGAAAGATATTTTTTCAACCTTATTATTTCTTTGCATAAAAACTCATTCACCTCACGTCACGTTCTTTATCAAATACCAACACATCTTAATTCAACATGGAATGAAAATGGTTTATCTTACCTTCCTCTGTCATACTTTGAATGAGCTTATTCACAAAGAAATTAAAAGGGTGAGAAAATACCTGACCGATGATACCTCATAAGTTTTGGCTGAGTTATTCAAGTTTTTCTTAAACCTGTCTTTGAAAAAAGATCAAAAACAGCATCAAAAATCTCATTATTATGATTCCGTAGAATTTTTTTTTTTACAAATTTTTATGCATTTTTTTTAAGCTTAAACTGTTGAGTCATCTGAGATATTTTTTTTTTATATTTAAAAAAACTGTTTTCTTTTTTTTAATAAAAAACTCAATTTTTGGAGGTATTTTCAAATCGGTCCAGCTCACGTAAATCTTAATATTTTTGCGAGATATTTTTGTGAAAGTCTTAAAATATAATAGATTTTAATATTCCAATGGAATAACAGTATCGATTTTTTTTTTGTATGGGGAGTGAAGCAGTCTAATGTACATATATGTGTAAATGAGTATATTTGCATGAACAGCGAGAATGAAATATATGTGTGCATAGTTGGCGGGCTGAGTCAAGCAATTAATGGCAACCTTTTCTGAGTAATGGAAGTGCAAATATGAAACAGCAGCAGAAGTGCGCCTATGGCAGGCATCATTTCGCATAACAGAAGCAGTGACAGCAATGGTAAACGCTAACGGCTATGCTATTATAGGTGGCTACCGCAGCTTAAACCGCACTGTCAATTTTTGGCATTTACGCTTTTTAAATACATTTTATGCTACTGTATGCATTTACGTACATATGTATGTGTGTATGCACGTAGATGCCAGGTGCTTGCATGTGCGTAATTGTTTGTGACCGCAACTTAATCAATTCAATTAATAAAATAATTTGAAACTTCTGTAAGCGTAAGAGGCACTTTTCAAGTTGTATGTATATGTATGTATGGTAACTATGTGTATGTACGTGGATATGCAAGGCTTGTAGCTACACTAAAAGATGTCACAGTTAATTTTGTTTTTAAATACTCGCGCGCTGGGCATATCAGGAATTTTAGGTTGTGCTCCCGTGTACCACACGTACGTACTAAATTTGTAATAATAAAAGCCACAGCAATAGACTCTTTCACGTATATTCCCAAAGGCTTATATTTGCTTAAAACTTGTATACATATGTATGTACATGAGTACCCTGTATTACGAAAACTTTCCCTTTACCCATCCATACACTTCCACAAAGCACATAACTACTCACTCAACTGTTTAGCTTGTAGCTTTCTAATAATTGGCATTTGCCTCATTTACTTGCATTATTTTCCCGCGGGCATAAACTTATTACCCAGCATACCACCGCAAACACTTTGCAAGCAGCAATTCCAATTTTCAATATTTCCATGGCCGCGTATTTTCTGTCGTCGCTGTCATTTGCTGCTTGCTTCTTTGCTTTCTACTCTAGTGGGAGGGGTGTGGGCACGCGTCGCTTGACATTTATTGCTTCGGGTGTTATTTGACACTTCGACGAATATTAATCATTGCATTTTAGTTAAACTTGCTATCAGCTACTGTCAAATAAGAGATAAACACATTTATTTATGCGTTGTGCGTGCGCAAATGCGTCCAACTACTTTAAGAGTTTAAATTTTTGCATTCATTGTTGTTGTTTGTGAAAGAAATTTAATTGTTTTACTTTCAAATATTTACCCTACTTTGTCCATAATGAAAATTCCATCCTTCGCCGTTCTTCGTCGGACGCAAAGCTATGTTTTTCCAGCCGGCTATCCATCACCGCCACAGCTGGTTGCAATCCTTGTTAGACAGCCTCTCTTCTTTCAGTTCTACTAATAGTTAAAATAAAGTGCTCTCCATCAACCAAAATAATAACTTGATAGATGTCGATAACAAAATAGATACATATCGATAAACAAAATCGATAACAAAATCGAAAGCAAAATCGATAACAAAATCGATAAATATCGATAGCAAAACCAACAAAAATATCGATAAAAATATCTATGACAAAATTGATAAAAATATCGATACGAAAATCGATAACAAAATCGAAAAATATCGATAATAAACTCGATAAATATCGATAACAAAATCCATAATTATCTGTAACAAAATCGATAAATATCGATAACAAAATCGAAAAATATCGATAACACAATTGATAAATATCGATAAAAAAATCGATAAAAATATCGATAAAAAATCGATAAAAATATCGATAACAAAATCGGTAAATATTGATAACAAAATCGATACAAATATCGATAACAAAATCGAAAAAAATATTGGTAACAAAATCGATAAAAATATCGCTCACAAAATCGATAACAAATCGATAAAAATATCGATAACAGAATCGATAAAAATATCGATTATTATATTAATAAGTTCTGAAAATATCGATAGCAAAATTGATAATAATATCGATAAAAATTTCGATAAAAAATCGATAACAAAACCAATAACAAGTATCGATTATTTTATCGATAAGTCTCGAGAATCCCAAAAATTTTTATAATCCCAAAATAGTTCCCAGATTGCGTCTCTGTGTCTTCCTCTATATCCTTTCCTCTTTAATTACCTTTCTTTTAATCTTTCTTCCCCTATCTTCGTCTTTACTTTTATCGCTATCCCCATCCTCATCTTTGTTTT
>NW_023458556.1:27501806-27536039 GCF_013731165.1 Rhagoletis pomonella
TTTTTTGTTTTGTTCTCTCACTATTAAGTTTACAATGTTGCCATTTGTTGGCGCGCACACATACAACTAAACACACAAATTTATATTCGCACACAATACATACAGCTCTTCCTGGGTTGAAATTTCTGATGCCTTGGAATTTTCACCCAATTTCAAAAGCTCGTCTTCTCTTTTACTACATACACTCATCGGCTCAACGCCAACAAGTGCTCACAGCACAGTAATTAAATCATACGCCAAACAAGTAACCGAGCACGAGCAATGAATGAATTCGCTCCATGTACACCTAAATATTCGTTGTAGTTGTGTGGTGTGGAGAAGGAGTTGTAGTGTTTTCTTACTTTCATGAAGTTAAGTGTTGAATTGTTTTCAACAAATTGCCATTTGAGTTAGTTTAAACTGTCTTTATTTCAGTTACAAAGGAAAATTAATAGATTTTATTCACTGAGACATAAATTGGTTGAAACTAGGGAGGAAATTCGAGAGCACTTAGTTGAAAGAGTTATTTGAGGAAAAAACTGCATGTACACTTTAAACTTTTAGCGGCTTTGTCTGACATCAGATTAATGGAAAAGTAAATAAAAGCATTTTAGTACATCATTCAATTCAACCTTGTTTCCGTTTCGGTGGCCTTGTTTGGCGCAGCGCAAGTTTTTATTGTAAAACTGCGTCCGCGGTGATCTAGTGGTTAGCAGTGCGCACTATTTTTCCACAGGACTGGAATCTAGCCTAATTACCGACCAACATCAAAAATAAATAAAAAAAATAAAAAAGTGTTTTCTAATAGCGGTCGCCCCCCGGCTAGTGGACTGTCTATATTTTTGGTTTGTTCGTTTTCTGCATAAACATAAATATCGGAGTGGTACTCATGGAAGTACGTTCTCCCAGGAGGTTATGAGGTCGAATTAGAATTGTCGCTTAAATTAGATTGTTATACATATATCGACCACAGCGATACCTATAAAAAATCCTGTGATTTTCTTTAAATTTATTTGAAGACAAACTGGTCCTGCGAGTTTCAGCTACTTTTGAGTTTATCAATTAAAAACATACCCGGAGGAACAGATACATTTTTAAATGGGTCATTCCATTTAAAAGAACACAAATACAAAAATTTTAATATGCCTTAACTGTCCTTATTGAAAATATTAAAAAAATTAAAATAATCTATAATTTTTAAACGACTTCACAAAAAGTAGAAGCTTATCAATTCATCGGAATTTTTTTATTTATATTTTTATGTATGTTACCCATAACTTGGGACCACGTTAACCAATTTCTATAATTATTTTTTTAAAGGAGAGGGTTACCTCACAGGTGGTCCCATACTAATTTGGTTTAAAACCGATCATTGGATCATGAAGAAATTAACCATAAACTTAAATGTTTATATGAGAATTGAAGTCGGTTTTGTTTTTTGCTTAAAAATTACTTGTTGTATATTGAAACCAAGGCACATTGAACAGGTAGTATCAGTAGAGCAGCTGATTTTTTTCAAATTATTTGGTCTCGAAAATGTCAAAATTTTCAATTTCTTCTCACAAAAATTCTAAATTATTAAAATCTAAATGCCTGTGAATCCGTTTTCCATACAAAACGCTCCCCAACTTGGCTGCACAGCCTTGCAAAGGATGGAACAATGCTTCAAATTTACTAAGAAAGAAAGTTGCAACAATTTTAATTTTTTCAATTTAAATTTTTTATTTTTTTGTATTTCACATGACACGCTTTGATTGAGAAGAAAAAAATTGAAAACAGTTTTTCACACTTTCGATACCAGAAGCAGCAAGAAAATAAACGCATATGTTGTTTTTGCTGTAATGCTACTACCTTTGATTGAAACTTTACTTCACAATGTTGAGTAGTTTTAAATATTTCTATGAAGACTTTATCAACCCAATCTTTAACGAACACGAAAGAAGTTTTTTTACAATAGTTATCTATTTACATATGTTAAAAAAAATATCTCTCACTGTAGTTTAAGTTTCGACGACATAGTTGCAATTCACACTTGATCACATTCTGGAGTAAAAGTTCCTACTAGTCACAGTGGAACAACCCATATGTATATAAGATTAAGTACTTGTAATATTAATTTTCGTACAAATTGGTAATAACATTTTTTAAATAAACTTGTTTTTTTTTTATTTTTTTTCTTCTGGATTGGCACTATATTCCCCTTAGAGATTTTGGCCGAGCCCGAGCCAGTCGTTTCTATTTCGGGCCAACTGACGACAAATTGGATCAAAAGAAGAGGGTCTCATCCGAGGCAGTCAAAAGCTTTCCCCATTTTCTTGGACTTTTGCGCACTCAAACATCCTCTTTTTGCGAATTAGCGTTATGTGAAAAATTCCCGCAGTTGTTAACAAATTTTAATATTAAGCATTCTTATATCTACTGAGTTTCATTGAAATAAAAACAATATTTTGGCGCTTTCACATTTTCATATAGTTTTTCTCGAATTCCGAAATAGTGTAGGTGTAGGAAAGGTTTTCCGCGAATGCTGAAGAGTATCCAACTTGCATGTTTCATTGCATACTATCCAGTGATCGACGGCAATATCATCCGTTGTTAGGGTTAAGTCCAGTACCTCTACCCATCCCGCAAATCTTAGTATTTAATATGAAGTATAAGAGAGACTCACCTCTGTTGTTTATTGTGGAACTACTCCAGATAGTGTCTCGCGTTTGCGTCCAGATAGTGTCTCGCGTTTGTTCCCGCTGATTTCGGGCGATAAAGTGTTCAAGCTGGTCGAGTAGGGCGCCTTTGTTATTAGCAAGTTAGTTCGATGCCAGAAAGATGTGTTGATGCCATTGCCTCTCCACTTTCACCACAGTTAAGTCTGCTCTACAGACAGGACAGAAAATTGCATTGGTACCTTTTTTTATTAAAGTGTGTCCAACATGCAGGCAGCTCTCTGGTAGCAGCTTTTCCTAACTTGGTTTAGGGACTTTTTATGCTTCTTCTTCCTCTTTGCCCCCACCGTTGTTATACCGTAGTTGGTACTACCGGCAACTTTGCAGGAAGACTGAAGTTCTTGGCTGGTATGAGTACTTGGTTTGGCATTCTTAATTATATTTTGTTGTGTTTTTTGTGCTCCCGGTGTACTATGGTTGGTACTACCGGGAACACTTTTGATTGTCTTCTGGCTGGAGGTTTGCTGGAGGCAAGAAGGGTGTCCTCATCAGAAACCGTAACGACGGGGCCTGGGTTCCGATAAGGAAGTGCCAAAGTCATTTGTCCAGTGGTCGTTGCAGTGTTCGTCATCAGTTAAGGTTCTGTTAGTATTTGTTTCTTGTGTTTGTCATTCATATTTTGGTCCCACGAGTATGCACTGAAAGGGTACGTCAGTCGTCCGCATACGAAGTGAAGGCAATTATACCCGTTCACGGTCAGCTATTCTATATACACCCGCTGACCATTCAGCCATCAGCTTGGGTACTTCAATATCTTTTTTTTTACTTTTAGTTCATCACGATGTGGGCGCTCACTTTGGGGAAATTCCATGTCGTCATATAAGCCCCTTCGCCACGGCAAGACGATCAGCATTGAAAGAACCGACCACTCCTATTTTTGTCCATTAAATTAATTGTTAACGCAGAGTGAAAAGAGTGGTCCTACCGACTTTCTTTTTGCAGTAAGAAAAGAACACTATGTTAGAGAGGTTAGAATAACTGAAATTATTTTATCCTTTCATTTTAATAACCTCAAACATATCTCAAATGAGACAACTTCTACCAAACGAAGACAACGAAAAAACGATTTATGTATATTATTTATTGCATGTCCCGTTGTGACAAAACATGTCTGCGACAAGACAACAAACCGTTGGCATTTGCCAGTCATAAGCCTAACACAATAATACCTGAATATGCTGGTATTTAGATTTGTCCTGAGATGCATATGTGGCACATACATACATAAGTACGTATGCACAAACTTATTTTAGTATTATGACATTTCAGTTGTTTTCTTCTTATTTATTCGAACTTTTTTCTAAGCTGAATGATCAAAAGCTATTTAACATAAACTGCGCCTGGGGATTGCATAAACTGCTGCAGGGAATGGCAGTGGCAAGACGTGCAAAAGTACATCAAGCACACAGCACTTCAAGCGCACCGCACGACGAATAACTAGCAATCCCTTAACAGTGGCAGCAACGAGAATTGACTTTAGTCGGTTTCAAATGTCATGCCATGGCAAGTGCATGACATGTCAACTTTGGTTCCATTTTTTTATTTTTATTTTTTTTATTTTAAGCACACTTTTTCTTTTCATTTTATCACAGCAGGATATGTCATTTGTACACACATACATACATACATACATACATATGTACGAGTAAGGACACTGTGGTAACTACTTGATTTTTATGTGTGCCGTGCTGTCGTGTGTTTTTGTAAGTTAACGTAAAAGTGCGTTGTAAATGACTTTATTGTCTGTCTTAGTTGTAGCTTTTGAGGTTTTTACACTGCTTTAAGTGTTAGCTGGAGGATTTCGAAAATCCTTTTTCATAGCCAATTTTCACTTACACATAAAATTAGATGAACTGATATATATACATACATATATGAATAAGGTCAGTTTGCGAAATGCTTTTAAGCTTACCAATCGTCGGTGGCTGCAATATCATATTGACCTTTTGCTTGCGCTGAGATTTTTTTTAAAGCCTTTACTGCAAAGTGAATTTTTATTTTATTACTGTGCTACTAAGTCTAGTGATGGGATTATGTGGTTGTTGAAATTGCATACTTGCAGTAGTAATATATCCATTTTATTTAAAGGGTCAAACATTTCACAAAATCGATTGTAATTTTTCCTACGTTTTTTAAAGTACTTTCCCCAGGCTGTTGTGAAAAAATTTGTTATGAGATGGGACAAATACATAATTTTTAAATTTATAGTCATAAATACAAAACTTTATATAATATAAAACTTTATAAAGCTCAGTAAGTACACTATTAAATAGTTTTGAAAGAATACAATTTTTGGCTGCTGAGAACGAGGCCTTCTCCACCTGGTATTTCCATCACATGAGAGACCTTCCGCGATCCGCGTTGCATTCCTTCAGAGCTGATGTTATAACTGTAGACAGTGACGTGAGATTCGAGACGAATATGCTCTGTCTATTTGTCTGATGACAGATGTTTCGCTTTGTCTTCATTTACCAGCAGACCCACGCGTTTGAATTGCTATTTAATTCCAAAAAAAAAGTGTTGCCCTAGTAAAAATTTGTGCCTGAGTGGGTCAGTTCTGCGGCTTTAATTATAGTAAGTTAATCTATTTAATTGTCTTTTCCCCCATTAGAATAAAAAAATCGTTTTTCATCAAATGGCTCGGCGAGGCCCATCCCAATTCTGACGCAGCTGGTGGTATTCCTCAACGTCATTTTACGCAGCCTTATTAGTTCCGTGGGGATAGCAACTTTAGACATGTCGGCACGGAGGCAATTTCTTTTCGTGCTGTCGAAAGTGGTTTTGAACACGACAAGTAGATGGTCTTATTCTCGCGAGTATTTTCCAATATTTGGCGTAGAGTGAATGTCTGGTCTATGATGGATCTCCTAGGCCTAAGCTGCCTAGTATCCGATACTTTGAAGGGTGATCTTGTGTTAGGCGGCGCGTATGGCGGAGTCACCTTTCTTGTGGATTGGGGATGTAAAGTAGCAGTGTTGTTTTTCAGCTGCGTAATTTCTAGTCGAAACTCGTCTTAGTCAGACGGTTGGGCATCGCTTTCGTCATTATAGACTAGAGGTTCTGGTTCATTCATATACTCCACTACTTTCAGTGCTGCTCCCATTCAATAAGATGGAAAAGTATTCCCTCCACAATTTAGCACGTTCTGGACATCGGTCACTAGGTCAACATGAGCGTTATTACTGGTATTTAAACCTTCTCGAAGTCGCCTAACTTTCTGAGTGGGAGATGTGGTTCCACTACTCGAATTTGTCATTTTGTTGGAGAGTGCCCTTTGAGAGCATACTCGCGTGCGTATCTTGTCGAGAGCAGGGTTTGAACCGCTGTATTTACTCAAAAACTACATTTTCTCTAATGCGTCAGCAATCTCACCACTCACTCATCCGCTCAAAACATTTAAATTTATGTGTTTAAAACATTTTACATGGTATGAGAGCAGTTATGGTACAGCGCTAGCAGGTTAATTAATTAATGTTCTGAGTTTCTTGGCAACGTTTTTTTTAATCAAAGGGGTTTTAGTAACGCCTGCATAGGTGCTGGAAAATTTCGTCTCAGGTAAAAAGTGTAAGATCTGTTTTTTTTTTTAATTTACTTGATTTTGCAAGGAAAAGCTCTGAAATTAAGCAGTCACACTATCATATTCACTTTCATGTGCTCCAGAACTGCACATAGTGTAAATTTGTTTACAATGAAAAATTTCGAAGCGAAACTGCGAAGTATTTTCAGTAATTCGAAGACTGGGAAGTTTCTTTGAAAATTTAGTGGCGAAATAAAGGCCTGCCCAGCATTTCCTAAGGGAATCTACCAAGAATGACAGAAAATCAGGGACCATAACCGTTATAAATTTTATTAAAAAAATCGTTCTTTAACATATTTTTTTACTTTTTTTTTAATTACTCCTCAAGTAACAGTTATTTCTGATTTTTATTTTATAAATCCAAAATATGTAATAATTATTTTTGCTTTTTATCTAAATAATCTGTCGATAACAGTTATTTCTGATTTTTAAGTTATATGTCTTAGAAAACAGTTATCGAAGACTTTTATTTATAAAAGTCATAAATAAAAATCAGTCAGTGACTTTTATTTTTTAAATCATACTTATAAAAGTCATTTGTATCAGTCGTAGAAAACTTTTGTTCTCCAACATCTTCTTAACTGCGAAAAATTATACATAAGTATAACTTAAAAAATAAAAGTCGGTGACTGATTTATATTGATGACTTTTAAAAATAAAAGTCACTGACAGACAGTTATCTAGGACATATAATATAAAAATCAAAAATAACTGTTATATGCAGATTATTTGGATAAAAATCAAAAATAATTGTTATCTTGGATTTATAAAAGAAAAATCAAAAATATGTAATTGTTGTTTTTTTTAATTTTAAACAAAAATTAAAAATAAAAGTTTATTTTCAAATTTGATTCTCGGTGAAAAAAGAAATCGATTGGTATGTATCACTTAGTTGTAGAACATTTCCTTCATATTGAATTTTTCAATGACAGTTTTCATCAATAACTGTTATGTTCGGTCCCTGTAGAAACTCATTTCCCTAAATTCCATATTAAAAACTGAGCAACTATTATTTTATTTTCACTGCCTTTACAATACACTGGAAAGCAGTGTGAGTCGCTGTATAGTACCAAGTGAGCGTTACGTTTCGGCCTGGCATTAACCAAGTTTCTCTATATAATATAAAAGTGTAAATACCTTTTTCACCAGCTCTGGTTAACACTAATCCCCCGTTTAACATCGTTTACCGACTCAAAAGGATATGTATGGAGTCAATTACGTCGATAGAGATGTTTAATTACGACCCAGAGATGGTGAAAATTACCTTAAAACCCATAAATTTCAATTAAAAGTATTACGCACTGAAAAGATTACCTTAATTGGGTTTTTTAGCCGACTTCAAAAAAGGAGGGGTTTGGAGTATTTTCGTTGAATTCGTTGGAATATTTTTTTTAATGTATGTTACTGCATAACTTCTAAAGTTAATCGATTTCTACAATTCTTTATTGGGTTAGATCCGATCACTGAATAATGCTGAAATTAACGGTACACTTGAATTTTTGTATGAGAATTGAAGTCGGCGTTGGTTTTGCTTAAAAATTACTTGTTATCACATAAAACGTTTAGCTTCATTTGCAAAGTTTTAAATTTGTATTTGTCAATGTTATTGTGGCTTGTTAAGATTTTATTTTTAATATTTTTATTGAGCTTTGTACCACGATTGTTTATTAGGAAAAATTGAAAAAGCAACAAAGTCTAAGCGGTAGAAGTTATAGCACTATTTCGGAGATCACCACATCTCCTCATCAGACTTCTTTTTCTAGACTTCAGCAGGGATCGAACCTGCGAGTTCGATGTTCAAAGTCAGAAGCAACAAGAGTTTACGGGATGTACATAGCTCAGTGGTTAACGCTTCTGACTTTGAACATCGATTTTGCTTAAATGCCGTCTAGTAGCTAAGTCGGGCACCTCGTCATTATTTCGTTCCTACACTCAGTCACTTAGTTAATTTATCTAAAAGCTTTCTGCAGCATTTTTTTCGCTTCACTGCAAGACCAACAAATGCACAAATTCAAATGGAAACAAAAACTGCAACTTTAACTGAGGAAAGATAAACAACAAAAAATTACGTTTTTGTCTCGACTTTTCGTTTTCCTTGAAAAACTGCGAATTTGGAACATAATTTCACTGTTGGTAAATATGTACTACTGGCGCATACCTTCCGTTCCTTTAGGTAAACAATTTAAATGGGATAAAATTGAAGTGATATGTTGCCGTTATTAAATGAGAAGCGCGAAGCGAAGAAAAGTAAAATTTAGCCTACTCACTCAAGGAAGATTCTAAAAAAAAAAACAATAATGCAGGGATTAAAAAACTCAATAATAGAATAAAGTGCATATGTGTATGTTAAAAAGGAGGTGCCCCAGATTACTGCATCTTATTTCTAGCTGCATCAAAACCTGCCTTCGTTGGTGACAGTGAGGGTGCTATGAAGCCTTTGGGACAACGGTAACACCCAGCTAAACAATATTTTCGGAAGCATGTACTGGGTTCCACTAGTATGTCCCGGCATCACAATGGGCCTTTGCGGCCTTCGAGTATACTCTCAAAATAGAGTTACTCGTCTTACTTAACCTAGCCAGAGCTATACCTCGGAACAGCAAATCTCTGCCTGTACGGACTGCGCGCTCTCTCCGCCACTTGTGGTACTAAATAATTATAAATACAAACTGGAGAACTTCAACCTCAATACTTCTAAAATGGATGGTTGGCGGTCAACAATAGAGGCCGGCAGGAGTACGCACTTCACCGCACTCAGATATTGTACCAAGGTACCCCCTGATATGAGAAGTCCAAAGGCTAGTTGCTTTGGTACAAGCCGAGAAGCGAAAATTGCGAATACTGCGCACTCAGGAGATAAGTTCAGCGCCCAATGAAAAGCACTTGCTGAACTAGCTTCGGATGGGCACAGGGCCGGTAGCATCAAGCACTTCATCTGAGCACGCTTCATAGGGCGATACGATCAATAAGATCTCGGAAGTCTATTCAGGAGCTCATTTTAAAGTTCATGAAGCCTTAAAAATCCCATACCGGTCACACCCTCGGGTCCAGTGAAAATCTAGAAAATTCTACAAGGTTTTGGGCGATTGGAGAATCATCAATAATATCACCAAATCGAAAAAAAGGCGAGTAGGCCTATCGAATTTCACGAAAAAGATGCCCAAAATGTTACATATGTGTGTATGTATGAGTGTATTTTAAAGAATCTCCCGTCGAACGTTCAATTAAAATTTTTATACCCGAGCGCACTTGTGCACAACGGTCACATAACGGTTGTTTGTAACAGGCAAAACGAATCGAGATAGATATAGACAAATGTATACATAAATGATCAGAATGAAAAGAGAAATCGATTAAGCGGTGACTGTCTGTCCGTCCGTCCGTCTGTCCGTCCGTCTGTGCACACGATAACTCGAGTAAAAATTAAGATATCTTAACGAAACTTGGTACGTGTACTTCTTTCGGGCGTAGGACGGATGGTATTGAAAATGGGCGAAATCGGACAATAACCACGCCTACCTCCCATATAACGGTAATTTTCAGAAATACGAAAAATGCGATATTTTAGTAACTACTGAAGATAATTCACTCAAAATTGATATTTACAATGAGTTTTAGACGAAAAATAAGAATATTAAAAAATTTTGGCAAATGGACGTAGCCACGCCTACTTATGGTTACATGTGTATATCTTGGTAACCGCTGCACCAATTTCTTCCAAACTTGGCACAGTTTTTGGTCTTGCTACAACATACCAAATGGCCGAAAATTTTTAAAATCGGACAATAACCACGCCCTCATCCCATATAACGGTAATTTAGAAAAATACGAAATCCCCGATAAATCAGTAAATATTAAAGCTAATTTATTCAAAACAATTTTTTACCAAGAAATACGCTTAAGATACAATTTTGGAAAATTGGCGTGGCACCGCCCACTTATGATCACATATATGTATCTCGCTAACCGTTCTAGCAATTTGTACCAAACTCGGTATGGTTATTGTGCTTGCCACATAAAAGTAAACCATTGAAAATTGTTGAAACCGGACTAAAATTACGGCCGCTTTTGATATAATAGTAAATTTCAGAAATGCTTGAAATTTCAATATTTTGAAATTTAAGGACGCTAGTTTACTTAAAATTTATACACGCCGGCTTATCATGTAGCGGTAGCTTTCGGAAAGGTGGAAAACATATATTTAATAATTGCGCCGGATATACTTGTTTCATTGAGCATCGTGTATAATGGCAAATATTTTTGAATAACAATTTACGTACGTATGTTAAGTAAGAATACTTCTGCACAGATATACTACAATGCAATTCACTTGCTGTCCAATGTATTTACTTTGACATGCATTTCTTTGCTAACAATAACACCAAAAAAACGCCGAGCTGTCACTTCGTTTTCTGATTAAAATCAATCAGCGCGCAACTCAACAAGTCAAAAGGCGATGAAAGTTGTAGTCTGCTATGTATGTTTTATGGCAGTGAGCATGCAACATGAACGTGTGTGTGAGTGTATGTGCAAGTCGATGAATTGAAGCTGGAAAATCGCATTTGCTACACCCACATATGACAAACATATACGTACACATATTTATGTATGTACCTGTATTTACCGAAAAGCTACTGTACCTCACTCAACAGAACCGCAAGTCATTTAAAATGACAGGGGCGTGAAACATCGCATTCATCGTATCGTATTCTATGTATGTAAGTACGGCACATATATGTACATTAGAGTGGTCCAATTTTTGTATGGGGAAAAAAATTTCATCCTAGAAAACGGGGCATCCCCTTAGTTTTTTCCTTTTGATATTTGTAGTATCTATACAAACTTTAAATTTTCTACTGTAATCAATACAGGGTGCTCAATGACCTTGAAATGTGCTACAGGTGATTTTTATAAAAGGCTACTGTTGCCATGACAACTGAAGCTGGTGATATTTTTTTAGATAATTTAAATTGAAAATGTTCTTAGGTTTCTTAACCAATTGTTTTATTAATATTTGTACACAATACTTCTATATAGAGTAAAATATGAGCATCATGAGTACCCTCCAAATTTATACTTAGAAACGTAAAATTTGGTACCAGCACCTCGTTCGACAAGAGCAACAATTTTGGAAGGTGCCCCAAACTCTAACTCGGAAATTTTTTTTTTTTTTGGATCACTCCAATGTACATGCATGATGTATGTATGTATATTTCCCCATGACTGTAGGAATCTATGTGTATTTACTGTGTCGAAAAGATAAAATGAAGCTCGAAAGTGAACATTAATTTTTGTGGTTTGCAACGTCTAGGCGAAATGGTCCAAAGTAAGAGGTAGCACTTACTGTGGCAATAGAATGTCTGTCAGCTAGAAAGAAAGAAAGTAACCAGGTGTAAAAGACGCAAATACACGCATACATATGTACATATACGAATCACACATACGATAACCTTACATCCATTTCTATTTGTGCTTTTAAGTGGAAATGCTACATCCATTTGCTACCTCAAGAGCTGTGTATTTTGCCCTAAGGTTTGCTTTCGAAAAGGCCATGTGTGCGTGCGCTTGTATGTTTGCTTAAAAGTGTGAACGTGTTTACACAAAAATAAGATAAATGTCAGCGATGTTAAGATAAGTGGGAATTCCCTTTTGTATTCATGAGATACTCGTAGCAAACAAAGTGAAAATGTTTAACAGTTAACAGTACTTCCTTAGTACTGCAAAGTGGTGTATCCATTCAATAAAGAAGCATTCTAGATGGGTAGGTATACACATCTGTATGTATGTAAATATGCACGTATGTGTATGCTTACTCACCAAATATATAAAAAGAAATAATAAGCATTGGCGTTAACAGAAATAACAATCAGACGCGGAGAGAATATTGAATTTTTTTTTTCAACCAACAAATGAAGTAAAATAGGACTTGAATGTTTCAGTTGAGTGGGAGTAGTACCTTGTCAGGAGAGGTGTAATTTAAGGCCAAGTATTAGGCATATTTGTGGAAAAGGAATATATGTAGTTGAATGCGAGTATTTAGGCAACAATTCGGTGGTTGTTTCCTGATATAGACAGAGATAGGTATGATGGGGGATAGCATGATTGAAAGAGTCACCATCAGTGTGGTATTTTCTTGCCTGTTTTGATGACTTTAAGACAAATTATTCGTTGTTTAGAATCTATCCGGCGTATGGCTATTTTTCCGCTCTTTGGGAACAAGTTATGACGATACGCGCTGGCAAAAAGCTGCGCGACGTGAAAATCAAACGTCACCAGATATACCCTTTCTACGTGAGCAGCGCTATTCAACCAAATTAGGTTAGATGAGTTTTCTCAGCAGTCTGGAGGCGGCTTTATTGTTCAGCTTCGCTCTGGCAGCTAGTCAGACTTCGTTCTTATTTCCAGAACCATTGGAAAGTGTGACGCGTTTGCGTGCAGCCGACTTTTTACCCGTAAAGGGCGGTGGTGTTGTCCGCGCACGACTTCCGAGTTCCAGTATCGCCTCCAGCCGGAACCTCTTCAGATCTGCCCATAAGGGGTATTCTCGTAGCTTCGTTGGGTGTGGACTACTGGCTCCACAAATCTATTGTCTGTGTAGACTGCGCTTGCGACCCCAACTCCAGTTCCTCGCTGTCCACCAGGGGTTTACAGCTGCTGCCACTGGACGCAACCTCTACAGTTGTAAACCGTATAGGCTCCTGCTGGGCCGATTTAGCGGCTGGCCAAGATGCCATCTTGAGATTTGTGTTAATCCACCGAACGGTCCACAAGTATATCTACCGGCTCCCCGCGATTCTTCGACAGTTGTTTGTAGTCACATAATCATCCACAAGTCACAGATTCTTCACCGACAACTGTCAGCGGTACCTACCGTCTCGCCCCTGTCGCTAGCGAGCTAGCTCTTTTACAGCCTCTTTCTAGCGTCTTCGAAGTTAATACATTGGAATTCATTCATAATTTTTGTTACCTAAATCTCCTTAACATGAACAGTGACATTTAAATACACTGCAATAAAATCTTCGGGCTTTAAGTAATCTACTTTCAGCAGCAACTTCCCTCCTTTCAAAAACAAAACAAAAAAAAAACATTAAAAGTCAAATGAAAATCCGAATGCGGGAAAAGTAAGCAAATGCAACGACTAAGTTAAATAATTGCATCACTTAAAAGTAAATCAACAAGATATGAGAGTTGTTAGCCGAGATGGCAAACGACAAACGCGCCAAGGCAAATGCCAGACGATAGTCGGTAGACATGCTAAGGCAAGTAAGTGGAGGCTTTTGAAATGAGTGTTACAAGTACCATAGCGAAGATCCTTGACTGAAGGTAAGCTGTTGCCTACAAAGCCACCGCAAACCAAACCAAAGTCACTTAAAACGATGCAGAAATTGCTTTTTGTGCCAACACACGAAAACGCACACACACACACACACACACACAGCTATAAGTAAATGAACGAAAAAGTGACATTTTAGTCACCTGCAACATTGCTTGCAAGAAGCCCGCATGCAGGCAAACAAGCAGACGACTTTACCGGCGGTGGCGGTGGAAAAGTGAAACCAAATTCTCAGCAAATAACTTCAAGTACCTGAGCACGGAAATCCGCACAAAGGCTTGTTTGTCTGGCTACGTTTTCGAGTATATGTGTTTGTATGTATGTATGTAAATATGCAACAGAGTTAGCTGGATATGCAATTGAGGCTTTGACGCTGCATGCAACACCGTACAGTACAGGCATTTCGCTGTGGCGACACGACTTGGTGTCACGAGACATTTTATACACACGCGCGCGCATCGCTAAGAAGGTAGGTGCCAAGAAGCAGCCATTTATTGTTGCATGCAACAAATAGCTAAACAAGCGCAAATTGCCGGTGTAGCAGTTTTCACATTCTACACTTGGCGAATATTACAACGTGACAAATATTCGTGATAGTTGGTAAGTGTGCAAGTTTATAAATATGTATGTATGTACACCGTGTATTTGCATGTTCATGGCGGTACATAGGTGTATTGAAATGCGCGCAAGGCGAGATGACGCGTTAATATGTGTTTTGTAATGTGTTGCAAGTTGGTTGCAAGTATTCGTCCGCTTGTCTGTACTTGCTGCTAAAACATATGTTTGCTTTACGATTTGAAGGAGTACGTATACTTATGTATATGTGCCTGTGTGAGTGTTTCCATATTTGCGACAAATTGTCACCTCGAAATGGCATAAACGCTTTTAAAGTGGAGGACTCATGTAGAAAATACGAGCGCTTTGAATTGATTGTCGTCGTGATTTCTTTGAATATCATGCGGCTTTCTCCTGTTTCTCCTACTTAGCATAGATAGTATGATTGCTTGAACATTGAAGGTTTAAGATCCGAAAAGTGGAGTATGTATGTATATTAGCGTGGTCCTTAAATGTAGGAAACAAATTTTTACATAAGATTTCCTAAGCCTCAACCCCTACGTCTGTCTATGCTACTATAGTCGAAGTTACCACATATAAAGTTCAGAAAGCGTCTTAACGGACTCCAATCGGGACCAAAATATATATGTCATATCTACGACTTTGTAGTATCGATTTTGAGTATTAAATAAAAAAAATTTAGTTCTTTGAGTCTTCATAGAGGCATCTGACCTTTGGCCCCATTTGCGACTCGCCTTAACCGACTCCAATCGAGACCAAAATTTATACGTTATATCTCTGACCGTGGTATTACCGATTGAGGCGGTGAGACTGGAAAAATATCGTTCATTTGATTTTTTTAAGGGCCACCCTAATGTATATGTTCGTAAATTTTCCGATGCATTATTCCTCTGTTCGTTCTCATATACGTTATCGATATTTTTAATGGTATGTTTATCGAATCCTTATACATACACGCATAGATCAATTATTAAGTAAATGCCCTCAAACTCAGCATTGTTCGTCATTCCGTCTCCTTCGGTACCCCGATAGCAGGGCCATAGAACTCGCGTCCACGTTTTTGTGCCACATAGAAAGTATGTTTAGAGTTTTATAGAGTGCGAGTGCTGCATGTTAGAAGAAGGTTCTACATTTCGATGGCCTGTCGAGCTCAAAGTACCACCTGCTGGCAAGTGTAACTCTTCAATGGATCTCCTCCCTCTTAATCATCAACCACAAGCGTTGAATAATTTTTGATTTTATTTATCTGCACTATGTCATTGTAAAGCTTATACAACGCAAAGGTCCGTAAATCTTACTCAGAGCCTCTCTCGAAAACTCTAAGAGCCACCTGGTCAGATGGGCATGATGAGTGTGCTTTCACGGTGCTAAACCGAAACCGAAATCGAAACCGTAACAGTTATTTTGACATGACTAGAACGAAATTGAAACCGTTTCAAGCACAGGAACCGGTTCCCATCGGTTTCGAAAAAACTATAAAAATCAGCGGCAGGATCTGGCAACTACAAACTTGTTTTTCTTCAGCAGTACAACTGTGCCGTTACACGATCAAGAATTCGCTTTCAAGTTGATCACACATACTGCTCATCAAAATTCATTTGAATTATCAGCTGTGACGTAAGCTGCACGCAACTGGATAGTCAATTTTTGTTTCAAGATGTCGTCGTCAAGGAAGCAACTTAAACTTCTCGCCTCGTTCCCGTACACAGATTTAACTGACATAAAATGTGACGAAATTCTGGAGCACTGGAACACAATAAATGGGATAAGCCTGTTTGACTTGACTATCAAGTTGTAAAAGTGCGAGTGTGAGTATATTGCAACTTGGAAACAAGTTCTTGATCGTAAGTTAAGAAAAAAAACAAGCAATACTTTGCGTCCATAAGTTCAAAAAATTGCTTTCAATTTGCTCACACGTATGAGTAGTCACACTTAGGGGATGTCTGTAATTTTTCATATTTTAGTAAACCCACAATTTTCTGATAGATATGGCCGGTACTGTACATAAGATGTGATTTTAACAATGCAAACAAAATTTGTCTTGCTTAAACGAAGAATATTTTAGTACAGAAATTGTGTATGTAAAGCTTTGGGTTTGCCATATTTTATGCCACGCAATTTTAAGCTTGTGACGTCTTTGAAAAAAAAAAAGAATTTCAGTAAGCTTTCCACCCGATAACGCGAAAATCCGCAACGCTTTACCAACACGAAATTGTGTTTACTTTAGCTGGGTGAATTGCTTAAAGTGCATTTTGGCAGCTCAGTTTCTGGCTTAACTATGCTTAGCTGATTGTTGACGTTTGCTGTTACTGTTTGCTGGTTGCTTATTGCAGCGCTTATCCACTAAGATTTTTTTTTTATTATTGTAGTATTTCAGCTTGAAACTGGCGCAGAGTACACTGCCAACCCTGCAAACCATATTTTCAGAGTATTCTCCATTGTAAAGAAATTTTAAAGAATTCGTTAAGATTTAATTCGATTTTTTGCCGAATTTTCTAAAATGAAATAAATTACGCACACTTCCATTCTTTTACGAACTTTCGGAAGAAAATCTGTGAAGCAACGAAAATAATGGTGCTATGTGAAGAATATCTTTCAGAATTTTTCCAGAATTTTCTTTATTTTTCGTACAGAAATTTCTTTACGAGTCCGTGTCAACCACTTCATATAATTTTCTTTGAAAATTCGTAAAAAAATCGTTACAGAAATGAGATACTCCTAACGATTTCCTTAAGATTTCGGGAACTTTGGTTTGCAGGGAAGCTATTTTTAGGCAAAAAAAAACCCCAAAGCTGTGGGGCAGAAGGGTGAGCGAAATAAACTTTAAAGAAATCAATGAAAACACAAAAGAGGAATTCATTGAAGCGACGTTTTTTTAGAAATTAACGTTTAACTTATTTTGATTGAAATAATTTTTCCTTAAATACCCAATTTTTGATTTCAACGTATAACTCGAAAACTAGATCTGTAAAGATAATATATTTATATATTCCTAATTAAAAGCTGGTAAAATATATGAGGCAACAGAAATGGTTTAAACTTGTTTGTTTGGGTACCAGCATTAGGTTAAAAGGCAGCTCTTTGATCTGCTCTCCCACAAATATATTGTATTTTCCATTGTGTTACCATACCTGCAAGCCTCTGCTGTTCACTCCAATAAGTTCCTCAGAAATGTTGATGAAAAAAGGTCCGAAGTTTTCTTCTTTGCCTTACTAAAGCAGGCAGCTGAAAAGAAAATGCTGAAATAATTCCACCTAGTCATCTTCCATAAACCTGCAATTCCCGGCAAGGATACCTATCAACACCGGTTGTTGGCGCCTAGATATATGCAGTAGCTCCGACTAGCGATCGGAAGGACCGATGCTGAGCTTAACTCCGGTCCAGTAGCAGTTAACAGGTTACTACAGGCATTCCTATGTCCGCCATCTCAGTAGAAATACCTCAAGGGTCCCCTGCATAACGAATTCATCAATTATACGTGAATGTGGTTTGAGACCTAAATCACTGGTCAGAGTGCACTGCTGGCATTCTACGGCCGGTATCGAATATAGCATAAGCAGTCCCAGTGCCCTAATTTTCGCTTGTCTATCAAAACTGATATTTACCATCTTGCGTAGCCCCCTTAACAGCAGCCATCTCTGTCAAGAATACGCTGCAGAATTCCTGCAAATGCTGAGTGTTCGTTCGGCGTGTGGTTGAAGGGTAAACCAGCGGACAGCCTCATATGGAATGTTTATAGGTACGACGCTAAAAATAGCGTTAGGCTATTTTTGCAACGTTTCGTCCTAGAAGACGCTCCTCTATGCTCAAGGGTTCAAGATGGGGAAAATGCAAAACACGTCATGTTTGTTTGCCCATGTTTATTGATGATCCACTGCGACCAGACAACCTAAATGACATCATGTTCCGCTTAAAATATGCTTGCAATGTAGCAATTATGGCCCTTGTAGAGATACGCCAGTGGTAAAGGCGAGAAGAAGCTAACCGCAGAGGGCCCGTACGGGACTTTTTCGGGTGGGTACAAACAAAACCGAATAGGGTGGGTGTTATTATCAGGACTGCAAACTAGCTCCCGACAAAATGCCTAACTGCAGTGCAGAGGGATTTATTTATACTTACACGGTCGGATTTTCAGTTCGGGTTAAAATCCCACGCTGACAGGATTAGGCATTCGATGCTTCCTTGGTTGCTCTGATGAGTAAATTCGTATCTTTTTGGGAACACTGCGTTTCTTCAATAACTTTCTACCAATTCCCTGGTGATAGATTTTGTCATTCATACCCAAAAAGAAAAACACGCACGCGCTATCGGACCTAAGACTAACCAATTTATCAATATCCAGATACAAACGAAAAAACCACCGAGGCGAAAAGTCAACTGATCTGGTAACACCACCTTATATGAATTCGTCTTGTTTGCTACTTTCCAGTATTTAGAAAATAATGGAATATCGTTTATTTGCGCTTACAAAAACTTCAAAGGCATTCAAACAAACGTTTGTATATTTAATAAATTTAAAGAAAACGTCTTTCTTCTTTGATTGCACTTTTTTTTCCAACGAAACGCAAGATTAACAATGTCTCGCAGAGCTGTATGTATAGAATTACCTATGGCGCAAACTTGTTTCTACATAAAGGATATGCTCTTACATACTTATGTCCATAGATGGGTAATAAGAAGAAAAGTGCCCACATTTCACGGATCACCTACATCATCACGTTCAACAAAGAGATCGACTATGCAATTAATCAGCGCAATTCTTTGTCTATATTCGACTTTGTTGATGGCAAAAGTAAGGACGTGACGCCAAAGTTTATGGAAAATGAGTCGTTTGAGCTGGAAAAAGTCCGCTATCTACATCGCTATGTCGAGCGCTATGTATCGGAAATCGCTGAAAAGCGTAGCATTGGAAGTACTGGCTCCAGTGTCAAAAGAACTAGCATCAGCTCTATAAGAGGCAAGTCCAATGCTCGTTTGGTTCTCGGACTTAAATGGTCGCTAGATGATATCATTCAAGCGGTATGTATTAACGCAGCTAAGTATTTATTGAAGTACATACTACATAGCTTTAAACAGTGCACGCCTGTGGCTGATTGATAGTGTAGAAAAGGGTTCTCTTTGGCTAGCTTGTCCGCTCTGTTATTACATTCAAGGCCTTCGTGTCACTGCCAGCGATAACCTTCTTATTGCTTACTTACTTAACGATTACCTGACTGCGAAAATAAGTAAATGTGTATATTACAATGGTTCGATAGCTTAAATGACCTGCAAATTTTCGGCAGTAAACTGTAGTTCTATTCTTTTGTCCATTTTGGAATTGTAAGTGTTTATATTCGTTGTATCATTTAGCATATTCACATCCCTTCGTCAACCATCAACCGCTATGGAAGTTCCAGCAGGTCTTTCGAAACGCAGGATCGGGATAATATAGCTAAGCAGGCGAAAGCTTTCAAGCGCATTCCAACATTCTCTTAAAAGAGAAAATTGATTTTACACTACTGTTTGATGTCCAGGATGATTCCAAGGTACTTAGCGCTTGGCTTTAGTTGTACAGTGGTCTTCCCTAGTTTAGGAGCTGCAGACTAGAATATTGCATTTCTTACCGAACTCAGTCCTACTTCCATTGGCCAGTTGCTGATGGCCGTCAGGATATGGCTCTCCACAGCGCTGAGGGTCATCAAATTGTTGTTGATGATAACATGAAACGTCCATTTCCTCGGAACGGTGTGCACCCCTGCCGTGGCAGCCAAGCTTTTAAAGCTTGCTTCAATATATTGTTAAACTCTCCTGCTGTAACTGTAACCTATTCCCCATTTTGCATGGCTGCTTAATGCCGTCCAACGGAATTGTGCAGAGCAGTGTCGAAAGAAGTTAGACTGATAGACCCTTGATCTTTTGGATACATTGGCTATTGGCAGGAAGACCACCCCTGCAGTTCTCCAAGATTTTTTTCATATACTTAGGTTAAGGTCAATTCAGCCTTCAAAAAGTCTTATCATTCCGAAATATTTATTCTTGCTTCTAGAACAGTGATTTAAATTCGTATTTGGTACTTAGCGCTAATTGTATCATTTCCGTAGCTAGGAAACCTCCGACAGTCAGATCCGATCCTTCGGATTCCATCAGTATGTGGCCTGGGATTCCTGTGAGGAAGTTGCACTGAGTAACGCCTCTAGAGATTCTTGTCTATTCCGTTTTCCATTTTAATAGGGCCTTGTACGATGGTCTCATTAGATATGGCTTTATTAACCTTACAATATTGGATTGTCTGATTTCCGCTTGCCTTATTTGCTTGAAGAATGTGCTCACTTGGATTTTGGGAGCTCCCTATTCAGGGTTCCAAATGCTTGGATGTGAACCTTCTCAGAGAATTTATTCTTGTTTTTTTTTTCAAGCGGTCTATACATATATCGCTAAGACCTGTGTATCGCAATCCTCTTTTCAACTATTTTTTCTAGTTAGTTAGTTTAGGGTCTCTAAAACAGTTTCGAACTTTTGATATTTCCAAGAAGTCTAATTAAAAACCTCGAAAGTTTTGCAAGTTTGTTCATTTTTTTTTAATATTGGTCAAAGATTAAAACTTGGCTTTATACGGTTTTTTTTTGAAGAGTAAACTAAGGCTTTATAACAAAATTATTGTAATTAAAAAATAAATATTATAAATAGTCAAAACTTGTAAATATGTTAGTGTAGTTATGATTAGGGATAAATCGATGCCATCAAGGTATTAATCAAATCAGTAAGGTATCGATACCTACTCAGTATCGGAAAAGTATCGAGTACTTGTACATATAACTACGATTTTGCATATTTTCCAGAGTTATTGTGGTTTTTTCACAAAAAATATGAATTTTTACAAGATTGTTTATCTTTTAATATTTTTTCATACAAAAATTTAAGACAACAATTATTTTTCTATAGTATTTCATTTCAAAAACAATAAAATATATTTTTACAAGATTAATAGATAAAGTTTTTTCATATAAAATAAGTTTAAGAAAAGAACTTCTTTTTTGTTATATTTCCCAAAAACATCAACTTTTCCAAGTGTTTTCCTGAAAGGCGGTTTGGAGATTTTGATATAGTTGTACCTGTTTTTGAGAAAAGCCTCTCGCGAGGGACAGATGAGCCAACAAAAGTTATATATAGACGGGGTTGCTTATATAGCTGCGGAAATATAGTGCGCTTATCTTCCCATTCCTCTAATGGGTTGCTTTTCAAAGAAGATGCTGAAGCATAATAGGTTTTGCGCTTCCGATACAAGTACTTTTTTTTTGATACCTACTTGGATCGAAGTAAAAAGCATCGAGTACAAAAATACTTGCTGAATTGCGAAAAGTATCGAGTATGTACTTTAATTTACTTGTATCGATTCATCCTTAGTTATGATAAGCATTTTTTGGACATTGCTTATAAAGATTTTTGAAATAACTAGTTTTTAAAGCATTTTTATTTCTTTGGGTATTGTATGTAATCGCTCTTACCCTGCAGATAGGCAGCATGTATTTCATTGGCCGAGACTTGGATGAACACTCTATTTTGAGTTTAGTACCTGAAGCACAAACTTATAAGCTACCATTTATTAAAGTGAGTTTGCGTAAAACTGAAGAGATTTTACTCTTCGAGCAAAGCAGCTGGGCTGTGGTAAAGGGCAGCGAAGAGGCTGAGACTGTAGAGCATGACAATCGTATCTACGATTATCTCACTATGGGTAGAGGAAAAGTTCGACGTCGTTCCGAAGCCGAAACGCAAACAAAGTATTTACTAACAAAGACACGCAACGTAAATACAGTCGTCAAAAAAAGCAACGAAAAAGATGCGTATGTGTCCTTTTTCGAAATGTTCGACACCTATCAGAAATTGCTGCAATACAAAGCGTCTTGCCAGTATAAACATCTATCGCTTGATGCGAGCAAATTGGACGCCATCGCCAAGAATCCGAATTTCGCCTATGCTGCCATGGTGTTGGAACGCATATTGGCCAGCAATTGTTATCATCAAGAACAACGTCGCTATCGTAACATGATAACAGTCGACAAAATGGATAGAGTTGCCAATTACAAGTATACGCTGAATCTGTTATACCGCTTAGTACAGCCTGTCTTCGAACCAAGTCGATTTCTGCAGAAAAAGCGTAAAGCAATAGCAGCCATAAGTTTCTGTTATGGCAATGGTGATCTGATAGCTGTCGCATACGGCTTCTATTCGCATTCGGCAAAAGTGACAGTGAACAATGGCAATGTTTGCATTTGGAGTATGAAGAATCCACAAAACCCCGAACGCACTTACGACTACCCGGTGCCGGTAACATCTTTGGAATTCTCACCATTTATGCCTTTTCTTATTGCGATCGGTCTGTATGACGGCACTGTACAGGTGCGGAACATAACGAAACTCGGTGGGCCGCCAGTTGCCGTTTCACAACGCAATGTTTTATTAAGCTCCGAACCGGTGACAGCCATTCAATGGATTAGTCAGCCGCAGGATGAAAGCGCGGAAATAGATCCGTTCTTGGCGTTGACACGCGATGGTAAAGTGGCAAAGTTTCGCATAATTCCGAGCCCGTATCTGTTGGGTATGCGGCAGATGGAGTTAATACGTATTGAAGGTCAACCGGAGGGTTTGCAAAAGCGTTCGGTTAATGTCACTCTGAATGATAACTACGAATCGAATCGGCATCCATGTGGACTAAGTCTGGTTATGCATCCGATGGTTAAAGATCTATATTTCATACTCACCGATGAAGGTTGCATTCAAATGTGTTCGCTCAACCACACTCATCAATATCTCGATGCGTTGCAGGTACATGAAAGCTCAGTTAATCACATGGACTTTTCACTATGGTCACCGAAACTTTTTCTAACCTGCGGCAATGACTGGTAAGTTTGTGGAAACACGTGGATGAAGAGATTCAGTAATTAAAGTTGTTAACAGTTTTTGACATTTGCAGTTAGGTAGCTCAAATATACCAACCACCAGAATAGACACTATTAAAAAAATTGTAATTTTGTTGAAAAAAAAAATCTTTAGTGTCGATATAGTCAAACTTTACGTACCGTACTGCAATAGACGTCGCGTTTGTACTCACATCAACTCAATGTTGTCACCTTGCTTGGAGAATATACCCTTTTCAGCCATTCAGGTCAGCAGAACTCGGGAGGCATTTTACCTAACTAGTTTCAAAACAGTCTGAAGTGTGACAAGTTGCGTTGTCCAAGAGGACTTAAAGAACGGTTCAAGGTTACGAAATACCCAAAAAAGCTCGTATATCCACCAGGCCAGTGTTCGGTTTTGCTGAAGGCTGATTGATTTGAACATCTAGAAATTAATTCCTCGTCTTTGCCTATTAAGAACTCTAAATGTGTGCTCCAACCCCAGGCCGATCGAGATCGTGGGGATGACAGACATCACTGTGTGAACTGTTCTTGAGGTGGTGCTACCATACAGCGTAGGGTAAACAGGACTATGCCGCAACGTGTCGCCTCTCGCTACTTCTTTCCACTGTGATTGTCTACGAAGGGCTGGTGACCAAAAGTTGCCGGGTAATTATACCTGCGGATGACATTGAGCTTTTAGTAAGGGGTCAATTCCCACCATACCATTCATGGTCATATGTAAAAGGCTTTCAAACCGGGAGAAAAAGTGGTCTGGGAACAGTGAACTCGCTGTAAATTCTAGGAAGGGGAACTCATCTTGTTCACTAGAAGCATAAGATACCACTCGCGACTCTACTTTCCTCAATGGGAGGCTTTATTCTGGCATATTTCGCTTGATTATTGCCAGGAAGATATAGTTCGCACCTTACAATGAGGAAGGAGTCGATTAGTGAGAGTTTGGACCGCCCTCATTGGGGATTCCCACTATGTGCCTTAACCTCGCGCTTAGCATAACATCCCCTATGGCGATGATTTTACGGGAGGCAGTGATGTAAGGTGGCGCCGGTGAACTTTTACGCCGCTGGGCCGAAGCTTAGAGCAAAAGTTGGTGACTGCTAATTTGCGCGATGTCGACCAGGAAAGTAAATATCTACTCTGATAGCCCAGCGGAACCAATGCCTTGGGCGAGCTCGCTAATGGTGCTCTTTAAGACAGTAAGAGATAGCACAACAAACGGCGGGCGAAAACAATGATATGTGTAACCGAATGGTCTTTCTGGCCAAGGATGGACCGTAGGCAGTCAAAGGATCTTGCTAGAGGCAACGCTCAATTCTAGTGGGTATATTGAGAGTACACTATTTGGTGAATTTTCACGTGTGGTAACTAAGCGTCACACCGGATCCTTATTTATGCAGCTGCTAAGAGCAGAATGTGGTGGGTCATCTAAATACCTTCTCTCGATCTGTCCAGTTGTTTCGAGACTTTAGTGGATCGCACTTTTTACATTGTTCTAAAGAGCTCTCCGCGGACCGACATTTGCAGCTTGCGTTCAGGGCTCAAAGCGTGGGTCGCTATAGCTTAGACGTTTCTGTTCGTAGTGATATCGCAATGTGTATGGTCAAAGTGTGCTTCTGTTTGGGACCACCACCTATTCCTAATCTTACGATACCTACAGTCAAGTATAAAGGGAATTCTACTGAGAAGCAAGAGCAACTTTCATTTGTTTTACATTTTTGTAGCTTAAATTTTACACTTTATTTCATGATTACATACAAATTTGACACATTTTTCCAGGACTATTCGCATTTGGCTAGAGGGCATTTTTCAGCCACTGATAACTCTTACTGATCGTTTTGCGCCAGTGCATTGTGCCATGTGGAGTCGTACTCATTCGACTGTGATCATATCCCTTAATCGCGAAACTATCGATATTTGGGATTTGCGACGTGATTTGTTAGCGCCGGTATCATCAAAAAGGCTTGACACATCCTTTATGACAATAGCCAAGTGAGTACCTACTAAAACAAAATTTTCCACAAAAATGTGCACTCATGATCCAGCTACAAGTGATTCCTTATTTGTAAACTATGTATGTGCATATCTCCCACAGATTAAGCTTGTGTGGCAGAATCCTTGCAATCGGCAATGAACGCGGCAATGTGCTGATGTGCAGCTTTGATGATATGCCCTTTCCTCCGCATGCCCAGTATGCTGAGCTGGAGAAAGCAATGTATAAGGCAGTTGACACATCACCAACCCTAAAATATGAGTTGAAAAACATTGGCTACTTTGGTTACGAGAAGAATGAACGTCCAAGTAGATTTGTTTGAAGAAATGAAAATGGTCGAATGAGATCTTGAGTTCTTTGTATGCTGTTTGTAATCATGTAATGCTTTTTGTTTGAATTTATTGCACTTAATTAAATTGTTTTGAATTTTTTTTTTTTTAATAAAACTTATTTAGAATAATTCCACTCCCTTTGCAATTCATCTTTTTGAAATTATATGTTGGTTTTTCCTACTTTCTCAAATCCTTGCTAACCGGCCCTAGCTTGGGAACCGAAAAACTAGCCTCTAAATAAATGCGACACCAATGTGCATACAAATGTATGTACATTAAGGTGTACATTTTCGTCGAGTAAATATTTTGGGTGTACAATTTTAACAGCTATCTAAATCGCGTTTTGTGGCAACTTTCTTATTAGATAACCGATTTTTTAAAACTTTACGTCGCCGAAAAGGTCCCACTCAGAACTTTAATTGATCCTTAAAAATCGTTTGTCAGTTTGGGTCGAGACCGAAAAACATCACCAGTTGCCTTTTTCGTTTTTATGTTTTTTGTTGTAGTATTAACCATATTTTAATAAAAAAAAATAAATGAAAAAAATTTTAATAAAATGTGTTGCATATCGATGGGAGATCGACCTATCTTGGCAGACAGTTCGAAAACGCCTTATCTCAGAAAAATTTTCAACAACGCTCTATTTCAGAATTTTATTGAAAAACACCCTATTTCAGCTGTCGATACAAAAAAGCCCTATCTCAGCGCATTTTCAATGTATTTGCGTTTGAGATAGGTGGTTTTTCAATCAAATTCTGAGGTAGGGTGTTTTTCAATAAAATTCTGAAATAGGGCGTTCTTCATCCAAATTCTGAAGTAGGAAGTTCTTGAAAAGTTTTCCAAGTTAGGGCGTTTTCGAACGGGCTGCCGAGATAGGTCGATAGGTCCACTCAGCCATCGATCTGTTGCGAAAATTTCTCTGGGCAAATACTTTTGGCCGTGAGTGTACATAAATCACTTTCGGCAAATAACCTTATGTTATCAAACGTATTGCCAAATCATCGCCTCATTCGACGTTTGACATATCATCGATATGTCTTGTCATGTCAAGTCGTGTCATGACGCTCGACGTTTGCCACGCCTACGCATTCAATTGCTTAAATGATACACAAAAAAGTGAAGGAAAAGGCGAGTCTTACCCGCTCGTCTATGTATTCGCCTGTCATACGACAATTTCGTTTGTAGGTACTTAAACACCAGAGCTGAGATATTAAGCAGTAACCCAAGCAGCTATTCCAAGAACTGACAATGACTTTGATTTCCGTAAAAGCTCAAAGAAAAAAATGTAAAAAAAAGAAAAAGCAAATAAAAGCAAATCAAACACGCGCAATCTCATAAAGGAAGTGCACTCACTCCATTTATGTATGTAAATGTCCCCACTCTCCCCTCGCGTCTCTTTTCGTGTTCGCTAACCTTCTCCACAGTTTGCGGGTAGCGAGTGACATTGCTGACAACAGAAATCATCAGGGGAATGCAATAAAACTGTTGTCAATATATATATGTAAGTAGGAGCAAAAAATAGTAAGGAAGTTTTCAGTGGAAGTTTCAGTGTACAAAAAAAAGTACACAAACAAACATCATTGACACTATCTGCGGTGCCGCTATTTCTTTTACTTGGCTTTTTTTTATCTCTGTGCAAATATCCTTGATTCACTTACTGTTGCAATGCGAGCTGTCGAATGTGTCAAAGATATATACGATTACTTATCCATGCATATCTATGTATGGAATGTGTAGCTTGGAAATGGATATGGCGACGATTTCTTGGACGGATAAACAAGCAAGGCCATAAAAGTCAATCACTGGAATTGAACTTTATTTGTGTCGGTTTTAGTTAATTGAATGTTTCACTTTGAACCTGTAAATGTTGGTCGGTGGGTTACAGCTGGAAAATTTGAGTAAATATGTCAGCGTAAAAATGCTTTTTTATAAAGGATCTAAAATAATATTTTTATATGAAATAGGAATTTCATATATCGCTAACTAAGCGTGAACATTTTTTAAGTGCAGTTGTCCAAATTTTGCAGGCAAGAACAAAAACTGCCAGAAGTCATTTTCTTCAAGTATGTATTTTGCAAAACTTCGATAGAATCATATTTGCGCTATTAATGAAACATTTTGCAATTATTTGAATTTATCGCAGTTTTTGTTCATTCTTGGACTTAACAAGTTTTCGTTTCACTGCATAAAAGTGTACTTTTTTTAATTTTCTTGCTTCTTGTATCAAAATGTTAGTTTTAAGCATGATACAAAAAAAGAAGGTAGTTTCAATAAACAACTTTTTGATTAAAATGCAGATTTTTGACAATTGCTCAATTGTAAAAAAATCGAAGCGGCGTTAACCAATTGTAAGTTTTTTGGTGTGGGAGATTTTATATCCTAAATTTGGGATTATAATGAAAATAGTTGTATTAATATATATATTAGTTCATTTCGCTTGAGGAGTCGCAATGCTCATACCGGCTGTACCGATTTTTTGGAAATTTCGGACACAAATTTTCCAAGAATGGTTATAGGCTAAAACAAACCCGATATTTAAAGGGAGTGTGGAACCTCCCATACAAATCGAATTTTTCATAGTGCATATCTCTGGAATTATTTGTGGTAGAGTCCTGGAACTTTGTATGGATATATGTATGGATTTATTGGAAAATGCGGCGTGCCACCGTAGAACTTTGAATATAGGTAAATGAAATCAATCCCAAACCTATGAAAAATGGGGGTATATGAAAACGATATCGAAGCCATTGAAAGCTAGCGGTATAAACCAAATAAACTAAAATTCTTGTGACGCATAGATACCTCTGGAAGCATTTATTTTTCCAACGGAAATATGTACAGGAAAACGGGCGCGACACCTTCTGGAAAGTAACATGATCACAAGGTGTATCCCGAGAACCATTTTAAGCTAAACCTTCAGGGATTACATTCTCGCCAAGACCCATAGGCATAAGCTGAAATTGCGTCGCAAGTTTTATGATCGGCTTAGGTAAGGTTTAACCACTTAACCCCCCTTTGTTTTCGTCGCTACTGAATTCACACTGATTTCACACAATTTAAAATGTACATCTAAGAACAAAATATTTTTAAATCGACAAAAAATTTGAAGGATTTTAGATATTGGGTATGGTAGCACGAAATGTCACAATCTGCTTAATTGTCAGGTTGTTAATATGGCGACGAAAAAATGACAATGGAACTACCTTGTTTTTTGTATCATGGTTTTAAGTAAAAAATGAATCTAACAACTTTTCGCTCTAATCCTGCGATATGTATTACATCCAAGGGTGGATTCAGATGTGTCTTTTTATGTTTTATTTGTTCCTAAACTAACTTTTGCGTTTGTCTTTATCATTATCTTTATCTTTATCTTTATCTTTATCTTTATCTTTATCTTTATCTTCATCTTTATCTTTATCTTTATCTTTATCTTTATCTTTATCTGTATCTTTATCTTGTTTCTTATATTTACTTGGTCTCTGAAAGCTACTCAACGTAGCCGTTCGTCTTCTGTTCCCTTCATTCGCCATATGGCTTCACGTGAGGCAAATATCTCCAAACGCGATTGAGAAGTTTTACTTAAAAAATTGTTAATCTTTGATTACAAATATTTAAAAAAGGCTCCACGAAAACTAAAAATATTGGCTTTATGTTACGTTAAATTGTAAATATCCTCATTTAACAAAGCATATACAATTTGCATCTGTACATACATACATACATACATAAATATGTATATACATATGCATCCACTCGAAACCCTACAATTTATTCAAATATTTTGGTGTTTAACGTCGTTTTGTTAGCCAATTTCTGTAGTTAAATTTAACTTGCAGTATCCGTTACAAACTTTCGATGGCGCAAAGTTATTACAGCTTGGTGTTTGTTTCTTTTTTTGTAGCGGAAATGTTGGTGATTCCCGCACAGGAAGTCGAAATTTCCGATTGTATGGCGCGATCACGCGAACTTCTGCTCTCTTTCCGCTACTCTCATTTACTAAAAGTATTGTTGGTAGTACAAATGAATATTCTGAAATAAATTTTCGTAATAGTTTTGACTTGATTTTTTGCGGAAACACTTGGAACTATTTTATCGTTGAATTTAATTGCTGTAAAACATGGCATTAGTGCCAGTACATTGGCTGATAAATTTGGATAACAAGAAAAGGAACTAAAATAAAAAGATGTGGTCAAAATATAAATACAGTAAAAACAACCAAATAGTACTTCCTGATATGTTTTCCTACATTTATTTCGTCAGAAACTTTTTCCAATCTACTTAGGAACACAAGCGCCATTCAGCGATTTTGGCCGAGTTTTTATTAGTATCGCATCTTCAATATGGAAGCATATCTTTAAATGTACTACGTTAGACAGGTTGAGATTTTTTTCTGGTCATAAAAAAATACAAAACTCCCACTTCTTTTGATAACGCCAAACCCCGTGTTGGGAAAATCTGCTTCATGTCCATGGGAAGACAACGGAAGACGCCATGTTCATCCAATAAATGTAATGACCAGGAAAAGGTAGAAAATCCAAGGGGCCTTGCCACGTTTTACCAAAGCTGCCATGTAAAAATCCGCAAACAACGATAAACCAATGGCACACTTCCACTGTTTTGGTTGAATGCACGCCTTGAGGACCAACCGTCAACTCCGACAACTGTCTAGTAGCCGTCAAGTTACATGTTGCTTCCTGTGCAGCAAAAAAATTTGCACCCAGCAATGCGGGAGAAGCTCAATGTCGGAAAGCTACCAACAAAACAGATCGTCAGCATTATCACCGCTAGACTCCTAAGCCTCCTGAGTTTATGCGTGAATGAAAACAGCTTAAAACCGGTCCAATAGGTAGAACGACCAAAATCTTTATCAGAAAATAAGTTGGCCGGCGACTTTTCGCGAGAAAAACAACAGATTTTACTTTAGTTGTATTAATTATTTTTTAAATTCCTTATTTACATTTTCATGCAGTATAAACTTTGAGAGAAAAGTTCATTTGGCACGCAGGTCTTCGTCAGTTAATTTATTCCATATCTTCTGTAACCATAGGCTAATTTTCTCCATTTTGAGTCCTTTATACTCCCCCTTCTGTCCAACGTAAGGCATCATACTCATAAATCGAATAGACTCGGAACTGTTGACTAGGACGACTATTCATTCAACCAACCTTATACATTTTTTTCTTTTTTGTATTTTTTTTATACAAAGCCTACGAAAAAATACACCTGAAAAAGACTTGCGTGCCAAATGAAGTTTTCTCTCACAGTTTTAACTGCTGGCAAATGTGAATAAGGATTAAAATTAAATTTGCCAACAAGTTGTACTTTGAACTAGTAGACATTGGGAAGTAAAGTCTCGTCGTAGAAAAATCACCTTATATGGGGCATTCATCATACCTCTGCTGGTATATGGCGCTGAAGTATAGGCAATAGACAATATCCGATAGGGCGATATTGGAGTAGTCGAGATTTTCCGGGTCCTTGCGCGTTGGCGACGACGAATATGTACCACTGGCGCTGGGGAGATGAACTTTATGAGCTTTATAACGATATAAACATAGTGCGGCGGATTAAAATACAGCAGATCCGCTGGCTCGGCCATATCGTACGAATTTACAGAAACGCTCCCGCTCTGAAAGTATACAGCGGGATCGTCATGCTGGTAGCAGACGACGAAAAAAGCATCTGCGGTGGCAAGACCAGTTGGGCACTTCATTCCAATTGGCTTTACTTAGTATCGAATAAAAACGAATGGCGTACTTTATTGAAGCTAGAAAAAGAATGGAACTCGATCGAATCGGAACATTTTGATTTGCAGTATTGCTTTAGTTTCATTCCATAGCTTCTCAATTCATCTTTGTGCCAGTTCAAGTTAGTGCTGAGATACTTTCATATGTATTTAGTACAGAGTTGAAATGAATGATTCAGTAGAGCTTAAGAAGACCTTCAAAAGAGGGCTTGCGAGAAGAACACAAAAGGAACATATCGAGGGCTTATATTCAATACTCTCTATCTGACAAAGCGTCAAAGGGCAGAGAATGTGCATCTTTTGCCTCACAAGAGTGTGCCTTTTTAAGAAACGAACACAACACTTTCTAACCGTATGCCTTTATTTTAGAATCGAACACCAAAAGAGAAAGGGCAACATTTTTTCTTAAAAAACGAGAACACTATTAATCTAAGTTTCAACCCATTTTCACAAGTAAATAGTACGTTGCTAAAAAATTTGTAATAAAAAACTTTAAATTAAATTTGAAATATTCGCCATTTACTAAAATATTGTTAATATTTACATATATGTAAGTACTTTGTGTTGTGTAGATTCATTAAAATATACAAGAATTTTGCTTTGTTCACATTTGACCTAAAATCGCTTGAGGGCATCAAAGCGAAATCGTTATTATGAACTCATATTTTTAGTTGACAGATGAAAAGAGTTATCATTTCGGCACGGCCGGCTGACAGGAAAAGCAAACAATAAATACAACAACCACAACATAACCCGTGAAAACATTTACAAATATGTATACTTAGAAAAAAACAAAAAAAAAGGATAGTAATAAAAGAGATTGTCAACAACAATAAAATCATCGCTGTTGAGTGGAAAACAATAGCGAGGCGAAATTGCAATTGCAGCGGCAACAACAAAAAACAAACGCAATTGAAAGTACAGTGCCAAGTGATACACTTGTGCATATAAAAAAAAAAAAAAAAGTGATTCTAAACCACCTCCTCTGCAGCTGCCCAATAGCGCCTTTCATCCGTGGAAACAAATCTCCAAACGCCATCATAGCCGCCACAAATTTGTCGTCATTTACACTGCCTAGCCATCGCCATGCCACTCTGTCAGTGCGACTCTTTCGGCTGCTCTCCTCCGTCATCTGTTGCCGGAATGAAAGGAATTCAATGCATTTTAGAGAATTTTAGTCTGAATATCACAAATGTCACTTTCCATGACCATTTCGTAGGCAAACAAAAAGTGAGCCGCTGAGCCGCTAAAAGCCGAATTGCTGGACTATGCAAATGTTGTTTGTCTTGGTTGACAGCTGGTGTAAAATATATTGCAGACAGTAGTGAGAATTTTTTACAAATACATTTGTAAGTAATAGCGGAAGTGGTGTTTGATACTATGGAAGATTAAGGCTTTGACTTCACCACTATTTCCTGGAGGATTAAAGAGGTTCAGAAATTTAGAAGTGTTTGGAGGAAACTTTTCAGCTGGTTCATTAGAAAAAGTGCTGAGAATGTCTGGAAACGCTACCGCTGCGGAAAAAGAGAGTATTAGAAGCTAATGGCTCCCGATGAGAGTTTCGTTCAAAGAATACTGCAGCGGCAATGATGCATTGAGTCAAACAGCTAGGCTAGTGATTGTCCTAAGCCACGTTGAATCCTGAGACAGCAAGTGAGACTCTTTAAGTGTTTTTAAGGACTCATCCTCGATAGAAAGGGAATGGAATGTGGGAACCACAGATTCGAGATTAAAACGATTTACTGCATTAACTCCGGTAACTCTGAAGACGCATATAAAAGATATATTTTTGAATCTTTTGATATCTTTAAGCCGGCTAGTCCGGATGGTATTTTTCCTATTGCATTCAAAAATACTGCAATGCTGAACTTTTGTCGATGACTTTGAAAAAGACTGCGTCGCTTGTACTCGCTAAACTACTTCATACAATGATGGCGATAAGTGCATAGTAGCCCTCCGAGTAGACCCAAAGGCTGCATGCCTACTATGTAGCTTGAGGTCCTCCATGCGAAAATGTCTATACGTAGAGGTCAACAAGCCTATCAGCTATCGAAATCTTGTTAAACGGATTAGGATTCAAGCTAAAGGAAGTCAATGTGTGCCGTGCGAAGTTCATAGGAGCTATCCTCAGGGCGCCTTGTTTTGGTGCTTGTCAAATTTAACGGCTATGATTGATACTTGAGGTAGTGAAAAATGCCTGTCCGTTCCGCAACGAGTTATACTTAGCATTTCCACCTTCGGTCATTGAAGCCACCGTCCAAAACTGTGTTAAAATTTCACTCAGCAATGGCTGGGAGGCGTCGACAAAAAGGTACTTTCTTGTAGATGATTGGGTATGATACTTTTGGCAGCGGTGGGTTGTGAGATAAACTCCTGAACACTCTAAGCTTCAATTTATTCGTAGATACATAGTGCAGATTCTAAACAGAATTAAAGTAACACGAAAACAGTACAATGGACGGCATAGTGTCTGAGTGAGGTTTTCTACTCGCGCTGTTTGTGGTAGTTGCGACAAAAAGGCCTATATAATTGAAAGGAATATGACTGAGTTCCACATGGTCGAAGAGTATGGCGTGTTTTTTTGTCGCTGTTATCATAAAACCGGATCTAGAAAAAGACTCCGAGCAAAAAGGCCGTCCTAGGTTTTCTTTTTAGCAAGCTTTCCATCCACTTGGTTGGATTAAATTGGATCACATTTGATTGTATTCGATTAGAATAGACCGGATTTGATTTGATAGGATTGGATTACCGTCATAATTCTCAATCTACCATGTTTACAACGTCTCATACATACTCGTATTAGGTAGTATTGCAGAAAAAATTTCTTTCGTTTGTAGAACACTTTTTCTAATGAATTGTGGTGGTTGCTTTATGTTTCCTTTTTTCTTTTCTTAAAAAATATATAAATGCTTATTGCAAAACATGGTTTTAACAATTTCAGAATTAGTCTAATTTAAATACAAGATAATCCCCACGCTCACAACTGAAATATTTAAATACTTGTAAAAACATGTTAAAAAATGTCGATGATATTATATACATACTAGCGAATACCCGGCGTGCTTCGCTGCGCCTTAAAAGTAATTTTG
>NW_023458556.1:27556039-27571366 GCF_013731165.1 Rhagoletis pomonella
ACACACACACACACACATGCGGTTGTATATCTCGCCTGCCAAAAGAGTTTCCTCTTTCTTGCTAAAGTAAATATAATTTCGAAGCAAAAACAAGCGCTGCCTGCTGCCAAACTTAACGGAAACAAGTAAGGCATTACGTGTTGTATCAACTATAAGTAGATGATTGCCCAGATTGTTACTCATACGCAGTGACAATCGATGAAGAAGCCTCTGTTTGTTGTATGTCTTGTGTGACTGGGAAGGACATCTGTTTTCCATAGGGTTAAGTGTAGGCATTAAAACTTATATATGCATACAAACATACATATATGTGCATACATAAATAGACTCACCCTTATCTGTGTATACGTGCATACATATCCATACATACATACATATGTACATTGCAGCTACCATCATCATCAGCAACCAACTGACGGTCATCAAACACTTTGTCTTTCGCTATCGTTAGGCCGCCTTTTTGCGGTTTTTGCGTAAATGTCGCAACCACACACACAAAGATTTATTACACGCTTGCGGCAAGCTGCGCAACGTAAAGCAAGAATTGATGACATTTGAATGGCGAACAATTTTCGACTTTTGTCCCACATTTGGTATATGGATGAATTTACTTTTTGTTTTGGTGGGAGAAATGTGTCAATCGATATTTTTGAAATGTGTATATGGAAATTTCGTGGATCTCGATATGCATTTTTGTATGAAATTAAAACAAAACAGTGTCAAATTCCGTACTTTGTAATCGAGAAGTGAAAAAATGTTTCGGCACATAATTTTTTTATTCGGTTTACAAATGATATTAACAATTTTTGTCGAACGCAACGCAACATAAACCGTCATTCTTCAATTTTATCCTTTTCTCTTTCTTTGTCCCTACCTTTATCACTATCTTTGTCTCTGGCTTTTTTTATCTTTTCATTATCATATTTATCATTTTCTTGACTTTTAACCAGGTCGTTATCTTCATTCATTTCTTCATCGACATATCCACCATCTTTGCTATTATACTAAATATTTAAATTTATTTTCCTCTTTTTCTTTATGTTTCGTTTTTTTTTTGTTTTACTTTTATCTTTGCTTTATCTCTTTCTTCTTCTACAAACTCAAATTTACCTCCTTCCTTGTAGGAGTCTTTAATCTATTCATGTTCATACATAAATCTTGTTCCTAAACAGCTGCTTAGCATGTTTCTTTAATTCAGTATCAATATTATATAACCTTTGAATTGATTTTTTCGCTTTATATTAGACTAATTTGAAATTTAAAAAATTGTCTGCACGTCAGCATCAAAATACTTTTCTAATGATATATAATTATTTATACCTTAGAAGTATAGTTTAGCCATAAAAGGGGTGTAAAGGAAACACGATTGCCTATTTATATATAAGAAGGTATTTGTAGACAATGTATCGTACGGCATATTAAATTTTACCAATGTTAATTCATAGTTTTCTTAAAGAAAATAAAACTGCTTTGTACTAAATATGTACAGCTTCGTTTGTGCCTATGTATATATGAAATGTACTAGTTACTCTTAAAATGTAACAAAATACGACTGTTCATAAGTAAAAAGTGCACTGAACTCAGTGCCAAAGGGATTTCGTTGGCGTCAAGGTCCCCATGCACGTGTGTCAATATCCAAGAAATCTAATTTCTTCGAAAATTAGGTCAGATTAAGCATGGACGTGCATACCCGTATACATAAATACTTGCATCCATACATTCATAATATGTACCTATGTACATTAGATTGCATCACTCCCAATACAAAAAAAAAAAAATCGGAAAAAATGTTTACTATATTTCAATGGGAAATATAAAATCTATTATATTTACACCAAAATATTTCAGAAAATATTTAAGATTTACGTTTGGTTTTTTATCAGCTCATTTAAAAAATGTTTCAAATTTCAATAATGAAATTTGTTATGCTGTTTTTGTTCTTTTTTCAAAGATTGGTTGAAAAAAAAAAAAAACTTTACCGATTTATACTTACGAGGTATCACTGAAAATGCATTTTCTCAACATTTTTATTTCTTTGCAAATAAACTCATTCAAAGTATGAAAGAGAAAGGTAAGATGAACGAGCATCATTTCAAGTTGAATTATGGTGTGTTGATATTTGGGGAAAAAATCGGAACGGGAATGAGTTTTTTTGCAAAGAAGTAAAAAGGGTGAAAGAGTACCATTCCACTGATACCTTACAAGTCTAAAACGGTATATGGTAAGCCCAGTTATTTAAGATTTTCTTAAACTAATCTTTGAAAAGGGGGAAAAAAACAGTATCCAGAATCTCATTGTTATGATTTCGTTGAAAAAAAAAAAATTAATATTTTTACGCAGATTTTTTGAGCTTAAACTAATTTGTCATCTGAGGAGAGTTTTTTCAAAAAATCCTTTAAGAAACTCTTTTTATTTATAGAAACTCCATTTTTGGAGGTATTTACAAAGCGTAAATCTGAATATTTTTCCGGAATATTTTGATGAGGTCTTCAAATATAATACGTTTTGTAATTCCGGCGGAAAACTCCATTTTTTTTTGATGATGCACTTTTCGCCCTTTTTTTTATTTGTTCGCTTGAATGCAACAAAAGACGACTGATAAATAAATATAAGTTTGTTTAGTTATAAAAGGAGTCAAACTCCACACCAGAAAAGTGCCTCCAGCAATTTCTAAGAAATTTAATATAACTCTATGGCGGTGAAGTTATTTGTATGTATTTTTTTTTTTATATTTCCTTGTTGCTATTTTACTGCACTTATTTATTTACCCTGGCTTATATTCGTTGTGGGAAACTAATTACAATTCCGGGTGTGTTGCATTCTTGAGTTACGCTTGTTATTTCATTGGCAGCGTGTTATAGTTTTTTTTATTATTGTTGTTATTACTGTTTTTATGCTTCGCCTTAGGACGTTTTTTTTTTGTTTTCTCACTATTAAGTTTACAATGTGCCATTTGTTGGCACGCACACATACAACTAAACATACAAATTTATATTCGCACACAATACAGCACAGCTTTTCCTGGGTTGAAATTTCTGATGCCTTGGAATTTTCACCCAATTTCAAAAGCTCGTCTTCTCTTTTACTACATACACTCATCGGCTCAACGCCAACAAGTGCTCAGCACAGTAATTAAATCATACGCCAAACAAGTAACCGAGCCCGAGCAATGAATGAATTCGCTCCATGTACACCTAAATATTCGTTGTAGTTGTGTGGTGTGGAGAAGGAGTTGTAGTGTTTTCTTACTTTCATGAAGTTAAGTGTTGAATTGTTTTCAACAAATTGCCATTTGAGTTAGTTTAAACTGTCTTTATTTCAGTTACAAAGGAAAATTAATAGATTTTATTCACTGAGGCATAAATTGGTTGAAACTAGGGAGGAAATTCGAGAGTACTTAGTTGAAAGAGTTATTTGAGGAAAAAACTGCATGTACACTTTAAACTTTTAGCGGCTTTGTCTGACATCAGATTAATGGAAAAGTAAATATATAACAGAATTTTAGTATATCGTTCAATTCAAGCTTGTTTTCGTTTCGGTGGCCTTGTGTGGTGCAACGCAAGTTTTTATTGTAAAACTGCGTCCGCTGTGATGTAGTGGTTAAGTGGTTTTGGTTTGTTCGTTTTCTGCATATGTGACCTGGTCTACGGAAAGGGGACTTAGGTGTCAAAAAATCAATTTTCACTTTTTGGTTGATTCGGATGGAAGATGAGATGCTTTTTCACGTGGTGAAAAGCAGAAAATCCTAACTTGCTTAGAAGTGTACTAAAAATGTAGAGAAAGAAGAGTAAAAACGAGTAAACGAAACGAGTTGCTTACTTTTAACAGCTTTTTCACAGAAAACTAGTTTTCGCACGTAAGCTCCCTTTTCGTAGACCAGGTCACATATACATAAATATCAGAGTGGTATTCATGGAAGTACGTTCTCCCAGGAGGTTATGCGGTCGAATTAGAATTGTCGCTTAAATAAGATTGTTAATCAGTTATTTACAGTTCAACCACAGCGTCACCTATCAAAAAATTCTACGATTTTCTTTCAATTTATTTGAAGACAAACTTGTCCTGCGAGTTTGAGCTCTATCGTCTAGCTACTTTTTGAGTATATCGATAACAAACATACCCGGAGGAACAGGTACATTTTTAAATGGGTCATTCCATGTAAAAAAAAAAAAAAATTTAAAATGTCTTAATTATCCCTATTTCAGTAGTAACCACTTCTTAAATTACTACATTTCATTTCCTTTTCTAAAAATATTAAAAAAATTAAAATAAGCTGTAATTTTTAACCGACTTCACAAAAAGGAGAAGGCTATCAATTCGTCGGAATTTTATTTATTTATATTTTTATATTTGTTACGACATAACTTTGGACCACGTTAACCAATTTCTAAAATTTTTTTAAAGGAAAGGTGTTACCTCACAGTTCATCCCATACTAATTTTATTTAAATCCGATCATTGGATCATGAAGAAATTAACGATAATTTTAAATTTTTATACGAGAATTGAAGTCGGTTTTATTGTTTGCTTAAAAATTTCTCGTTGTATATTGAAACTTTTACTTCTCAATTTGAAATAGTTTTAAATATTTCTATGGAGACTTTATCAGCCCAAACTTTAATGAAAACGTAAGAAATTTTATACAATATTTATCTATCTATTTAAAAAAAATATCGTTTACTGTTGTTTAAGTTTCGACGACATAGTTGCAATTCACACTTGATCACATTCTGGAGTAAAATGTCCTACTAGTCACAATTGAACAGATTAAGTACTTGTAATATTAATTTTCGTACAAATCTGTTAAGCATATTTATTTTTTCTTTTCATAATTTGTGCCTTGTTTGATAATATTTTTTTTTTAATAAATTTGTTTATTTTTGGAAATTTTTTTCTTCTCGATTGGCACTGTAGGGGATCTAAGCGATTTCGGCCGAGTAGAACAAAGTACGCCAGTCGTTTCTGACGCCAATTGGATCAAAAGAAGAGGGTCTCATCCCAGCCAGTCAAAAACTTTCCACATTTTCGTGGACTTCAGCGCACTCAAGAATTCTCTTTTTGCGATTTACAGTTATGTGAAAAATTCCCGCAGTTGTTAATAAATTCTAATATTATGCATTCTTATTCTGCTGAGTTTCATTGAAATATTCTGACTTTTAATTATAATAATAATAATATTTTGGCTCTTTAACATTTTCATGTAGTTTTTCTCGGATTCCGAAATAGGGTAGGGTTAGGAAAGGTTTTCCGCGAATGCTGAAGAGTATCCAACAATGATTCAACATGGATGTTTCATTGCATACTATCCATTGATCTACGGCAATATCATCCGTTGTTAGGGTTAAGTCCAGTACCTCTTCTCATCCCGCAAATCTTTCGGAGCTGGGAAATACATATAAAGGTCGGACTCACTCCTTTATTGCATACACTCCGGTTAGTATTTAATATAGAGTATAAGAGAGACTCACCTCTGTTGTTTATTGTGGAGCTACTTCAGATAGTGTCTCGC
Source organism: Rhagoletis pomonella (assembly GCF_013731165.1). Classification (NCBI taxonomy): domain Eukaryota; kingdom Metazoa; phylum Arthropoda; class Insecta; order Diptera; family Tephritidae; genus Rhagoletis; species Rhagoletis pomonella. The sequence continues at coordinate 27,561,548 of NW_023458556.1, forward strand.
GTTTGCGTCACATCCTATCAGAATTTGTTCCCGCTGATTTCAGGCGATGAATTGTTCAAGCTGGTCGAGTAGGGCGTCCTTGTTGTTAGCAAGGTAGGCTAAGTGTGCATTGATACCTTTTTTTATTAAAATGCAGCTCCCTTAAACTCAAACGAGCCGCCTGGAGCAGCTTTTCATAATTTCGTTAAGGCACTTTTTACGCTTCTTCTTCATCTCTGCCCCCACCGGTAGTTGGTACTACCGGCAGCTTTGCCGGAAGACGGAAGTACTTGGCTGGTGTGAGTGCCTGGCTTGGCATTCTTAATTATATTTTGTTGTGTTTTTTGTGCTCCCGGTGTACTATGATTGGTACTACCGGGAACACTTCTGATTGTCTTCTGGCTGGAGATTTGCTGGAGGCAAGAAGGGTGTCCTCATCAGACACCGCTACGACGGGCCCCGGGTTCCGATAAGGAAGTGCCAAAGTCATTTGTTCAGTGGTCGTTGCAGTGTTCGTCATCAGTTAAGGTTCTGTTGGTATTTGCTTCTTGTTTTTGTCATTCATATTTTGGTCCCACGAGTATGCACTGAAAGGGTTCGTCAGTCGTCCGCATACGTAGTGAAGGCAATTATACCCGTTCGCGGTCAGCTATTCTATATACACCCGCTGACCATTCAGCCATCAGCTTGGGTACTTCAATATCTTTTTTTTTTACTTTTAGTTCATCACGATGTGGCCGCTCACTTTGGGGAATTTCCATGTCGTCATATAAGCCCCTTCGCCACGGCAAGACGATCAGCATTGAAAGAACCGACCACTCCTATTTTTGTCCATTGTTTATATGAAATCGGTGCAGTGTGACACGAAATTAATTCTTAACGCAGAGTCAAAAGAGTGGTCTTACCGACTTTCTTTTTGCAGTAAGAAAAGTACACTATGTTAGAGAGGTTAGAATAACTGAAATTATTTTATCCTTTCATTTTAATAACCTCAAACATATCTCAAATGAGACAACTTCTACCAAACGAAGACTACGAAAAAACGATTTATGTATATTATTTATTGCATGTCCCGTTGTGACAAAACATGTCTGCGACAAGACAACAAACCGTTGTCATAAGCCTAACACAATAATACCTGAATATGCTGGTATTTAGATTTGTCCTGAGATGCATATGTGGCACATACATACATACATAAGTACGTATGCACAAACTTATTTTAGTATTATGACATTTCGGTTGTTTTTTTCTTTTTTATTTGAACTTTTTTCTAAGCTCAATGATCAAAAGCTATTTAACCTAAACTGCGCCTGGGGATTGCATAAACTGCTGCAGGGAATGGCAGTGGCAAGACGTGCAAAAGTACATCAAGCACACAGCACTTCAAGCGCACCGCACGACGAATAACTAGCAATCCCTTAACAGTGGCAGCAACGAGAATTGACTTTAGTCGGTTTCAAATGTCATGCCATGGCAAGTGCATGACATGTCAACTTTGGTTCCATTTTTTTATTTTTATTTTTTTTATTTAAAGCAAACTTTTTCTTTTCATTTTGTCACAGCAGGATATGTCATTTCTACACACATGCATACATACATACATATGTATGAGTAAGGACACTGTGGTAACTACGTGATTTTTATGTGTGCCGTGCTGTCGTGTGTTTTTGTAAGTTAACGTAAAAGTGCGTTGTAAATGACTTTATTGTCTATCTTAGTTGTAGCTTTCGGGGTTTTTACACTGCTTTAAGTGTTAGCTGGAGGATTTCGAAAATCCTTTTTCATAGCCAATTTTCACTTACACATAAAATTAGATGAACTGATATACATACATACATACATATATGAATAAGGTCAGTTTGCGAAATGCTTTTAAGCTTACCAATCGTCGGTGGCTGCAATATCGTATTGACCTTTTGCTTGCGCTGAGATTTTTTTTAAGCTTTTACTGCAAAGTGAATTTTTATTTTATTACTGCGCTACTAAGTCTAGTGATGGGATTATATGGTTGTTGAAATTGCATACTTGCAGTAGTAATATATCCATTTTATTTAAAGGGTCAAACATTTCACAAAATCGATTGAAATTTTTCTTGCGTTTTTTAAAGTACTTTCCCCTGACTGTTGAAAAAAAAATTGTTATGAGATGGGCCAAATACATATTTTTTAAATTTATAGACATAAATACAAATGTGTAAAACTTTATAAAGCTCAGGAAGTACATTATTCAATAGTTTTGAAATAATACAATTTTTTTCTACTGAGAACAAGTCCTTCTCCACCTGGTCTTGCCATCACATGAGAGATCTTCCGCGATCATCGTTGCATACTTTCAGAGCTGATGTTATAACAGTCAACAGTGACGTAAGATTCGAGACGAATGTGCTCTCTGGCTATTTGTCTGATGACAGGAGATGTTTCGCTTTGTCTTCGTTCACCAGCAGCTGGTGATATTCCTCAACTTCACTTTACCCAGCCTTATTAGTTCCGCGGGGATAGCAAGTTTGGACATGTTGGCACGGAGGCAATTTAATTTCGTACTGTCAAAAGTGGTTTTGAACAAGAAAAATAGATGGTCCGATTCTCGCGAGTCTTTTCCTATATTTGGCGTAGGGTGAATGACTGGCGGTCTATGATGGATTTCCTAAGACTAAAGCCGCGTTGTATCCGATACTTTGATCTTGCGGTAGGCGGCGCGTATGGCGGAGTCACCCTTCTTGTGAATTGTGGTGGTAAAGCAGCAGTGTTATTTTTCGAAACTCGTCTTAGGCAGACGGCCGGGCATCGCTTTCGTCATCATAGACTAGAGGTTCGGGTTCATATACTCCACTACTTTTAATGCTGCTACCATTCAATAGAGTAGAAAAGTATTCCCTCCACTCCACTATTTAAGCGCGCTCTGGACATCGGTCACTAGGTTGCCATGAGCGTTATTACTGGTATTTAAACCTTCACTAAGTCGCTTAACTTTCTGAGTGGAAGATGTGGTTCCACTACTCGAATTTGTCATTTTGTTGGAGAGCGCCCTTTGAGAGCATACACGTTTGCGCATCTTGGCGACAGCAGGGTTTGAACCGCTGTATTTACTCAAAAACTTGCTGCGAGCTTGGCGACTTATCGCCGTACATTTTCTTTAATACGTCAGGAATCCCACCACTTTCCCATGCTGCAAAAGTGGTTTAAAAAAAATATTATTTTTGAAGCAACCTAACTGAAATTTTTTAAACATACAAAAAAACATTTTTATTTTATAAATCCAGAATAATAATTATTTTTCATTTTTATCTAAATAATCTGCAAATAACAGTTATTTTTGATTTTTAAGTTATATGTCTTATGACTTTTTATTTATAAAAGTTATAAATAAAATTCAGTCAGTGACTTTAACCTTTAAAAGTCATCAATATATACCAGTCACTGACTTTTCTTTTTTTTTAAATCATACTTATAAAAGTCATTTGTATTCGTCGTAGTAAACTTTTGTTCTCCAACCCCTTCTTAACTGCGAAAAAGAATACATACATGGATTTTGTATGACTTAAAAACTAAAAGTCGGCGACTGATTTATATTGATGACTTTTAAAAGTAAAAGCCACTGACAGATTTTTATTTGATGACTTTTATAAATAAAAGTCTTCGATAACAGTTATCTATGACATATAATATAAACATAAAAAAAAAAATGCTATTTGCAGATTATTTAGATAAAAATCAAAAATAATTGCTATTTCGGATTTATGAAATTAAAATCAAAAATATGTAATTGTTTTTTTTTTTAATTTTGCATTATTTTTAAATTTGATTCTCGGCGAAAAAAGAAATCGATTGGTATGCATCTCCTAGTTGTAGAACATTTCCTTCATAGTGAATTTTTCAATGACAGTTTTCGGCCCCTATAGAAAATTATTTCCCTAAATTTCATATTAAAAGCCGTATATGTATGGAGTCGATTACGTCGACAAAGATGTTTAATTGGGAATTAGTATTACCAAGGGATGGTGAAAATGACCCTAAAACTCATAAATTTTAATTTAGAAAATTACGCCCTCGAATACAGGCTGAGGCCGAAATTAAAGGGTATCATCGTGGATACAAGATCTATTGTTTTTTTAAAAATCCTGAAAAGAATCCCTTAATATGATTTTTTAGCCGACTTTTTTAGGGGGTTGGAATATTTTCGTTGAATTCGGTGGAGTATTTTCGTTGAATTCGTTGGAATATATATATTTTTTTTATGTATGTTACCGCATGACTTTGGATCATGCTAACCGATTTTTATAATTCTTTTTTGGTTTAGATCCGATCACTGAATATTGCTGGAATTAACGGTAGACTTAAATTTTTATATGAGAATTGAAGTCGGTTTTGTTTTAGCTTAAAAATTACTTGTTATCACATAAAACGTTTAGCTTCATTTGTAAAATTTTAAATTTGTTATTTAAATTATTTTGCTCTAATGCTGTCTGGTAGCTAAGTTGGGCACCTCGTCACTATTTCGTTCCTACACTCAGTCACTTAGTTAATTTATCTAAAAGCTTTCTGCAGCATTTATTTTTTCGCTTCACTGCAAGCCCAACAAATGCACAAATTAAAATGGAAACAAAAACTTCAACATTAACTGGGGAAAGATAAACAACAAAAAATTACGTTTTTGTCTCGACTTTTCATTGCAGAAACCTTGAAAAACTGCGAATTTGGAACATAATTTCACTGTTGTTAAATAAGTACTACTTGTGCATAACTTTCGTTCTTTTAGATAATTTAAATGGGATAAAATTGAAGTGGTATATTGCTATAATTAAATGAGAAGCGCTTAAAAGTAAAATTTAGCCTACTCACTTAAGGAAGATTCTAAAAAAAAAAAACAATAATGCAGGGATTAAAAAACTCAATAATAGAATAAAGTGCATATGTATATGTTGAAAAGAAGGTGCCCCAGATTACTGCATCTTATTTCTAGCTGCATTAAAACCTGCCTTCGTTGCTGACAGTGAGGGTGCGGTGAAGCCTTTGGGACAACGGTAACACCCAGCTAAACAATATTTTCGGAAGCATGTACTAGGTTCCAGTAGTGTGTACCGGCATCACAATGGGTCCTTGCGGCCTTCGAGTATGCTTTCATAATAATATTTAGGTTACTTTTCTGACTTAACCTAGAAAGAGCTATACCTCGGAACAGCAAATCTCTGCCTGTACGGACAGTTCCGTCTCTCCGCCACTTGTGGTACTAATTATGAATAAAAACTGGAGAACTTCAACCTCAATACTTCTTAAATGGAAGGTTGGCGGTCAACAATAGAGGCCGGCAGGAGTACGCACTTCACCGCACTCAGATATTGTACCAAGGTACCCCCTGATATGAGAAGTCCAAAGACTAGTTCCTTTGGTACAAGATCAAAAGCGAAAATCGCGAATACTGCGCGCTCAGGAGATAAGCTCATCGCCCAATGAATAGCACCAGGTGAGCTAGCTTCGGATGGGCACAGGTCCAGTTACATCAAGAACTTCATCAGAGCAGGCTTCACAGGACCAACATAGCGCTCGATAGTTGGCCAACTTACTGATCATCAGAAAGGATCAGATCTGTGAGTACGAAGGCGAAAGAAGGCATTAGTCATGCGAAATCAATAATTCTGTACAACGAAACGCGATACGATCAATAAAATCCCGGAAGTCTATTCAGGAGCTCATTTGAAAGTTCATGAAGCCTTAAAAATCCCATACCGATCACACCCGCGGGCCCAGTGAAAATTTAGAAGATTCTACAAGGTTTTTACTCATGCACGATTGGAAAATCATCAATAATATCACCAAATCGAAAAAATAAGGCGAGTAGGCCTATCGAATTTCACGAAAAAGATGCCCAAAATGTTACATATGTGTGTATGTATGAGTGTATTTTAAAGAATCTCCCGTCGAACGTTCAATAAAAATTTTTCATTGAGCATCGTGTATAATGGCAAATAATTTGGAAGAATAACAATTTACGTACGTATGTACTTCTGCACAGACATACTACAATGCAATTCACTTGCTGTCCAATGTATTTACTTTGACATGCATTTCTTTGCTAACAATAACACCAAAAAAAACGCCGAGCTGCCACTTCGTTTTCTGATTAAAATCAATCAGCGCGCAACTCAACAAGTCAAAAGGCGATGAAAGTTGTAGTCTGCTATGTTTTTGGCAGTGAGCATGCAGCTTGAATGTTTGTGTGAGTGTATGTAAAAGCCAATGAATTGAAGCTGGAAAATCGCATTTGCTTCACCCACATATGACAAACACATACACATATTTATGTATGTACCTGTATTTACCGAAAAGCTACTGTACCTCACTCAACAGAACAGCAAGTCATTTAAAATGACAGGGGCGTGAAACATCGTATTCATCGTATCGTATTCTATGTATGTAAGTACGGCACATATATGTACATTAGAGTGGTCCAATTTTTGTATGGGGGAAAAAAATTTCATCCTAGAAAACGGGGATGCCCTTAGTTTTTTCCTTTTGATATTTGTAGTATCTATACTAACTTTAGATTTTCTACTGTAACCAATACAGGGTGCTTAATGAACTTGAAATGCACTACTGGTGATTTTTATAAAAGGCTACTGTTGCCATGACAACTGAAGCTGGTGATATTTTTTTAGATATTTTAAATTTGAAATGCTCATAGGTTTCTTAACCAGTTGTTTGATTAATATTTGTACACAATACTTCTATATAGAGTAAAATATGAGCATCATAAGTACGCTCCAAATTTATACTTAGAAACGTAAAATTTGGTACCAGCATCTCGTTCGACAAGAGCAACAATTTTGGAAGGTGCCCCAAACTCTAACTCGGAAAACATTTCATTTGGACCACTCTAATGTACATACATACATGTATGTATATTTCCGCATGACTGTAGGAATCTATGTGTCTTTGCTGTGTCGAAAAGATAAAATGAAGCTCGAAAGTGAACATTAATTTTTGTGGTTTGCAACGTCTAGGCGAAATGGTCCAAAGTAAGAGGTAGCACTTACTGTAGCAATAGAATGTCTGTCAGCTAGCAAGAAAGAAAGTAACCAGGTGTAAAAGACGCAAATACACGCATACATACATATGTATGTACATGCATACATTCTATATACATACATATACGAATCACACATACGCTAGCTTTACATCCATTTCTATTTGTGCTTTTAAGTGGAAATGCTACATCCATTTGCTACCTCACGGAGCTGTGTATTTTGCCCTAAGGTTTGCTTTCGAAAAGGTCATGTGTGCGTGCGCTTGTATGTTTGCTTAAAAGTGTGAACGTGTTTACACAAAAATAAGATAAATGTCAGCGATGTTAAGATAAGTGGGAATTCCCTTTTGTATTCATGAGATACTCGTAGCAAACAAAGTGAAAATGTTTAACAGTTGATAGTACTTCCTTAGTACTGCAAAGTGGTGTATCCATTCAATAAAGAAGTATTGTAGATGGGTAGGTATAAACATCTGTATGTATGTAAATATGCATGTATGTGTATGCTTACTCACCAAATATATAAAAAGAAATAATAAGCATTGGCGTTAACAGAAATAACAATCAGACGCGGAGAGAATATTGTATTTTTTTTTTCAACCATGAAGTAAAATAGGAGTTGAATGTTTCAGTTGAGTGGGAGTAGTACCTTGTCAGGAGAGATTTAATTTAAGGCCAAGTATTAGGCATATTTGTGGAAAAGCAATAATTCGGTGGTTCTTTCCTGATATAGACAGAGATAGGTATGATGGGGGATAGCATGATTGAAAGAGTCACCATCAGTGTGGTATTTTCTTACCTGTTTTGATGACTTTAAGACAAACTATTCGTTCTTTAGAATCTATCCGGCGTATTGCCTTTTTTCCGCTCTTTGGGAAAAAGTTATGATGATACGCGCTGGCAAAAAGATTCAGGCCTATCAACATAATATACTCGTACTTCATGTTGAAGAGCATTAAGTGCACGGTCGCACAGTATATAAGATCAACATTATGGTGAACGGTGGAAAACCTTTTGAACCGGCTTCACACGACGAATGCGAAACTTTGCTAATGTTGAAGAGGCACCTGACTACGCTATCTTAGACTACATGTACTTAGCAGCAAAGTGGTCTGGATAGGATAAAAGAATCATAAGATTGACCCGCCACATGTTATCTAACTATTTTACCTTTGCAGAGGTCGAGAGAGGAAGCTCGCAATGTACTTATGGTACCTATGGTAATTGGTAGTGAACTCCTAATGAACGGCGATGCAAGACTTTGCTCAAGTTCAAGCTTCGCGACGTCAAATGCAAACGTCACCAGATATACCCTTTTTAAGTGAGCAGCGCTATTCAACCAGATTAGGTTAGATTATCTTGGCTCATCCAGCACCGGAAGAGAGCACACCTAAGCCACCATTGGCCCATTGTAATGCCATATTAGAAAATTCTTGAGTCCTTCCTCTTACCGTAGAAACAAAACCAATTTGTAGCTCCGATGAAGCCTTCAAATTCGTAGATACTGGCTGAATCCAGCTCAGCCAGACCTGCAAAATAATTGTGGAGGAACGGGTGTGGACGAACCCTACGACAATAATCATTTCACTGCATGCCTATTCTAATAGCGTGGGTTCCCATTTAGCAGTTCTCGCAGTAGTCGCTTTAAGCGGAATGGCAAAATCCACGCTTATCCAACTCGGTCCAGCCCCTAGAAGCCAAGGGATGTTGCCGAGTTTTCTCAGCAGTCTGGAGGCGGCTTCGCTCTGACTGGTGGTCGGACTTCTTTCTTGATCCTTGAACCATTGGGAAGTGAAACGTGTTTTCGAGCAGCTGACTTTGTACCCGTAAAGGGCTTGTGGTCGCAGGACTTCCGAGTGCCAGTATCGGCTCCACCCGGAACCTCTTCAGATCTGCCCTTAAGGCAGTTTCTCGTAGCTTCGCTGTCCGTGCAGACTCCGCGTGCGACCCGAAACTCCGCTTGCGACCCAAACACCAGTTGCTCACTGCCCACCGGGGGTTTTCGGCTGCTGAAGCTGGCCCTGCTGGGTCGATTCAGCGGCTGCCGAAGATGCCGTCTTGAGATTTATTTCACCGATACTCTTTCATTTGCCTTAATCCACCGAGCGGTCTACAAGTACATCTACCGGCTCTCAGCGATGCTTCGACAGTTGTTTGAACTCACATAATCATCCACAAGTCACAGATTCTCCACCGATAACTGTCAGCGGTACTAACCGTCTCGCTCCTGTCGCTAGCGAGCTAGCTCTTCTACAGCCTCTTTCTAGCGTCTTCGACGTTAATACATTGCAATTCAGTGCTTTGTTTGGTCATAATTTTTGTTACCTAAATCTCCTTAATATGAACAGTGACATTTAAATACACTGCAATAAAATCTTCAGGCTTTAAGTAATCTACTTTCAGCAGCAACTTCCCTCCTTTCAAAAACAAAACAAAAAAAACATTAAAAGTCAAATGAAAATCCGAATGCGGGAAAAGTAAGCAAATGCAACGACTAAGTTAAATAATTGCATCACTTAAAAGTAAATCAACAAGATATGAGAGTTGTTGCCCGAGATGGCAAACGACAAACGCGTCAAAGCAAATGCCAGACGATAGTCGGTAGACATGCTAAGGCTAAGGCAGGTAACTGGAGGCTTTTGAAATGAGTGTTGCAAGTACCATAGAGAAGATCCTTGGCTGAAGGTAAGCTGTTGCCTACAAAGCCACCGCAAACCAAACCAAAGTCACTTAAAACCATGCAGAAATTGCTTTTTGTGCCAACACACGAACACACACACACACACACACACACACACACACACACACACACACACA
>NW_023458556.1:27571376-27574345 GCF_013731165.1 Rhagoletis pomonella
ACACACACACACACACACACACACACACACACACACACACACACACAGCAACAAGCAAATGAACGAAAAAGTGACATTTTAGTCACCTGCAACATTGCTTGCAAGAAGCCCGCATTCAGACAAACAAGCAGACGACTTTACCGGCGGTGGCGGTGGAAAAGTGAAACCAAATTCTCAGCAAATAACTTCAAGTACCTGAGCACGGAAATCCGCACAAAGGCTTGTTTGTCTGGCTACGTTTTCGAGTATATGTGTTTGTATGTATGTATGTAAATATGCAACAGAGTTAGCTGGATATGCAATTGAGGCTTTGACGCTGCATGCAACACCGTACAGTACAGGCATTTGGCTGTGGCGACAACTCGGTGTCACGAGACATTCTATACACGCGCGCGCGCATCGCTAAGAAGGTAGGTGCCAAGAAGCAGCCATTTATTGTTGCATGCAACAAATAGCTAAACAAGCGCGCAAAGTGCCGGTGTAGCAGTTTTCACATTCTACACTTGGCGAATATTACAACGTGACAAATATTCGTGATAGTTGGTAAGTGTGCAAGTTTATAAATATGTATGTAGTACATCGTGTATTTGCATGTTCATGGCGATACATATGTATGTGTATTGAAATGCGCGCAAGGCGAGATGACGCGTTAAAATGTGTTTTGTAATGTGTTGCAAGTTGGTTGCAAGTATTCGTCCGCTTGTCTGTACTTGCTGCTAAACCATATGTTTGCTTTACGATTTGAAGGAGGACGTATACTTTTGTATATGTGCCTGTGTGAGTGTTTCCATATTTGCGACAAATTGTCACCTCGAAATGGCATAAACGCTTTTAAAGTGGAGGACTCATGTAGAAAATACGAGCGCGTTTGAATTGATTGTCGTCGTGATTTCTTTGAATATCATGCGGCTTTCTCCTGTTTCTCCCACTTTGCATAGATAGTATGATTGCTTGAACATCGAAGGTTTGAGGTCGGGTTTGTATGTACATATATTAGGGTAGGCCTTAAATGTATGTATATTAGGGCGGTCCTTAAATGATTTCCTAACCTCAACCCCTACGCCTATGCTACTATAGTCGAAGATATCTATATACATATATAATACGCGAAGGCATTTTTTCTCCAAGATAAAAGATCTGTACCGTTCGTCAGATTTTCAAAAATGATGTGTCAAATTAAAACGCTTGCCCTGCAGATGTGCAAACTGGTTTTAGTGTTTCGAAAAGAGCTGCCACCTGTTAAAAAAATGAAATTATTTAAAAGTCTGGGCCATCAAATCCGCACCGTTCGTTTCGATTTTTTGAAAAGAGTTGCCACCTTTTAAAAAATTATATTCAAATTATTTGAAAAGCTTTGTTTCTTAGCTGAACTATAGAAGGGTTGCCACCTGTTAAAAAATCATATTAGGTAAGAGAAATATGTATCACCATATGGGTGGCACACGAAAGGGGCTTCAGAAAGTAGTAGTTTGAAAATATTTTGAAGAGGGTTGCCACCTGTTTGAAATGTCGAATTTAGTTTAGTTATTCACAAGTTATACGAAATATCAAAATTTGGATGTCAAACGAAGAAGTCTTAAAAAATCTTTAGTTTGAACCCTACGAATATTTTTGAGGTGTTGCAAGAGGGTTGCCACCTGTTTAAAAAGTTAAATTCAAATTATTTTATATATTAAAGGAAGTATTAAAATATGGGTATCAATCGAAGGGGGTTTGAAAGATTTTTATTTCTGTAGCTCGTTTATGTAACTCTTCTCTACCGATTATTTTTCTACTGGTAGAGAATATACGTCATTCTCTACTACTCATTAGCAGTAGAGAACAGAGCGGCGAATTCATATCTCAATTCGCCTTGGTAGAGAATTGTTATAGAAACGAGCTACTGAACTGTATTTAGCGGGGTTGCCACATGTTCGAAAGTTAAAATTCCACTTAATTCATCAGTTAATAAAAATACTGACTAACATTTGGAATATTTTTTAAGTTTTTGAAATTAAATTTTGGGCGTAAATTTTGGTCCTGATTGAAGTCGGTTAAGGCGTGTCGCACAGGGGTCAAAGTTCTGATTACCCTATGACGACGTCTTAACCGACTCCAATCGGGACCAAAATGTGTATGTCATTTCTACGACTTTAATAGTATCGATTTTGAGTATTAAATAAAAAATATAAATATTAATTGTTTGAGTCTCCATAGAAGCATCTGGCCTTTGGTCTCCAATCGGGACCAAAATTTATATGTGATATCTGTCACCGTGATATTACCGATTGAGGGGGTGAGACTGAAAAAAATCGTTCAGATTTTTTAAGGACCACTCTAATGTATATGTTCCCCTGTTCGAACTCGTTGCGTCCACGTTTTTGCGCCACATAGGAAGTGTGTTTAGGGTTTTATAGAGTCCGATTGTTGCATGCTAGAAGAGGGTTATACTTTTCGACGGGTGTAGTTTCACGGTGCTAAACCGAAACAGAAACCGTAACACTTATTTTGACATGGCAAGAACGAAACCGAAACCGTTTCAAGTACAGGAACCGGTTCCAATCGAAAAAAACTATAAAAATGAGCTGCAGAATCTGGCAACTACAAACTTGTTTTTCTTCAGCAGCAAAACTGTACCGTTACACGATCAAGAATTCGCTTTCAAGTTGATCACACATATTGCTTATCAAAATTCAGTTGAATTGACAGCTGTGACGTAGACTTCACGCAACTTGATAGTCAATTTTTGTTTTAAGATGTCGTTGTCAAGGAAGCAACTTAAACTTCGCGCCTCATTTCCGTACACAGATTTAACTGACATAAAATCTGACGAAATTCTGGAGCACTGGAACACAATAAATGGGATAAGCCTGTTTGACTTGACTATCAAGTTGTAAAAGTGCGAGTGTGTTATTAAAATAGTGTGAGTACATTGCAACTTGGAAACAAATTCTTGATCGTGTAATGTCCAAGTTAAAGAAAAAAAAAAA
>NW_023458556.1:27599345-27627924 GCF_013731165.1 Rhagoletis pomonella
AGATACCAGGGCGAACTCCTGGAAGAACAACAATGGCTACCTAGTTACCGACGTCCAGAACGTAGTACTTAAATTATGGACGGAACATTTTCCACCCTATTGAATGGCAACATCACTGAAAATAGTGGAAACGACGATCCCGAGCCTCCAGTCGATGATGCTGGAGACAATGTCCCACTTACTGACTAAGACGGGGTACGAATAACGATATGTGGCTGAAAAACAACAAAGCTGCTGGAGCTGTTACGGCGATAAGGAGTTGATAAGGTGCATGCATCACTACGCCAAATCTTGGAAAAGACCCGCGAGAAAAGGATCGACACTCACCACATGTTTGTCGACTTTAAAGCCGCTTTCGACAGCACTAAAAGGAGTTGCTTATACGCCGGTATGTCTGAATTTGGCATCCCCTCAAAACTCAAACGGTTATGCAAAATGACGTTACACAATGCCACCAGCTCGGTCAGAATTGAGAAGCCATTTGATAGCTAACGCGGTTTCAGACAAGGTGACTCCCCTTCGTTTGGTTTCTTCAGTCTGATGTTGGGAAAGATCATTAAAACCGCATAATTGTTGCCAACAGTAGGCAATCGACAAGTAAAGTGCTCTCTCGTCGCACAAAGATCACACTCTATACGTCATTCTTCACGTTTTTGCTGGTGTATGGCGCGGAGGGATGGACAATGAAAACATCTGATGAATCGTCTCTTGGAGTTTTCGAGAGAAATATTCTTCGAAAGATTTACGGGCCTTTGCACGCTGGCGATGGCGAATACCGCAGACAATTTAACGATGAGCTGTATGAGCTTTACAATGATATAGACATAGTGCAGCGAATTAAAATTGAGCAGCTCCGCTGGCTTGGCCATGTCGTGGGAATAGACAGAAACGGTTCAGCTCTGAAAGTATTGAACGCGGGTCGCGATGCTGGTAATAGAGGAAGAGGAAGGCCTCCTCTGCGTTGGAAAGACCAGGTGGAGAAGGACTTGGCTGCACTTGGCGTTTCCAATCGGCGTCAATTGTCACAGAAGAGAAACGACTGGCGTGCTGTTTAAGACTCTGTCAAAATCGCTTAGGCGGTTACTGCGCCAATCAAGAAGTAGGGCGCCACAGACGCGGGCACCCGAACAGACAACTGCTCGCAAAAACAGCACTCGCCAAGGCACGACAGGAGGCATCTCTACAAACTGGCGGACGAAGTCCAGGGGTTCATAAAACCACCTCTGGACCCAGTTGCATACCGATAGGCCTTAAATGGCATTCACAGGGAGTCAGTTTCGAGTTATATTCACTCTCGACCGGGGCACACAACCACCTGACGTGGACGGTACAGAACTTTGTCTGTCTCGGGAGACCCGCACCACAATAGCCCACTTTCGCTCTGGCTATTTCAGCAGGCTAAACTTATACCTGTGTAGAATAAATGAAGATGTGCCCAACAAGTGCCCGGCATGCGGAGAGTCGCCACATGACTCACGGCACCTCTTCGCATGCCCCCAAAACTCCACCCAGCTAACGCCCCTGTCCCAATGGACGGGCCCTGTGTCGAAGTTGCGCACTTCCTGGGCCTTCCTTAAGCTAAACCAGATGACAACGGAAATGAATGAGCCGGCTCTAGCGGGGTTTAGTAGGCGCTACAACAAGAAGAACAAGATATCTACATATGTATATCGTTACAAAGCTCATCGTCCCATCGTATGCGATATTCGTCATCTCCAACGAGTAGAGCACTGTAAATATTTTTCTTTGATACCCCAAAGGCCGTCATATTGGATGTATGAACTACCAGGTCGGTAATACTCTATCTTTTGGTCGTATTACCGACTTCCAGTTTGGACTGGAAACGGGTGGAATTTTTTTTAATGAGACATACATGTTTTTACCACAGACCGGGTGTTCCTTAAAGCTTGCTAAATTTCATCTTTATGAAAAAATCTAGACAACAGCACTATACCAATTTAGTAAGGGATAGCATGTGTCCAATTACTCTACCAGCTTTTCTTCTGCAAGGATATTCATATATCCATATGGTTTTGTAAAAACAAATTTATTTGTACAGATACAGTTGTTCATATATATATGTAAATATATTTAATTGTTGCATGCTCATATGAGTTCTACTTTAATGTGTGGTCAGTTGTGGTTATTTTGCTGCAACACCAATACAACTATAGCCACTGCCGCATACAACAACTATTTCACAAGAATCCCTTCCAACTATAACAAGAACAGTAGTCAGGCATTACAAACCACATAATTTCCAGCTCGGTAAGCAACGTTACAATTTTCTTTTGCTGCAAAGCTACTTGAAGCTGCCTGTTAACTGTTTGTGTTAATGTTGTTGTTCTTTTGGTGTAATAGTAGCCCGAACATTTTGCGGAAAGTAAAGAAATTTGTTGAAAATTTTGGAAAATTGGCTACCAAAAGCTATGCCACTCATCACAACTATACATACATAAATACAATTTGCCACACATACACATAAGTATGTTAATAAATACATACAGCATCGGTCATATCTATAGCACGCCATTTCAAAGTGATATTGTGTGCAAGTTATGTTTATTTATTTATTTTTAAGAATTTTCAATTAAAGTATAGTTCTTTCTCTAACAAAACCCATATAAACCCAAGTTTAAAAATTTGTAGAAAACTACTAAAAAGTGCAACAAATTTTCACCTAAATTTCAAACTTTTTTTTCGGAAGTGTGAAATGGCGTGCTATAGATATGACCGATACTGTATGTATGTAGAATAGGAAGACTTTTACAAGAGTATACAATACAAAAGCAGTTAAAGATGTGTGCATACATGGTTATTAAAGGATATATGTATTAAGGTATATTCCTTCGCCTTACTGCCTGCCAGACTACTGACTACTTACGAAATTTTACTCTTCAAACCACAAACATTTTAATAAGCAAAATTATCCGTAGGGAATCTGAGTAACAAATTGATATAAATTCTTACAAAAACATCTCTGTCCACTTGGGAGGAGCCCTTGGTATGTGTTGGTAGCAGCAATCGTGCACTCACATTAACTTTGATTGTGGAGTTTTTGTATGGACAATTTTGGTTTAGGAAATTCTAGGTCTTGGGTTTTAAATGCGCTGAGTATTACCTATTTTAATTTAATTTTATGGCTGAGTTATTTAAACATGTTGCTTTTTTCCAAAAAAAAAAATAAATAATAAAATATTATTAAGTATTTAAAAACGGAAATTGAAACGTTTCTGGATACATTCATATCTTAAAGGACTATTTGGAGACCCTTTAGATGCTCTCCTTCCTATGGCCGTTAGTCCGAAAGATCCTAAGAAACACCTTTAGTGTTAAAAAACCTTATAACCAAGAAGTTTGAAGTCTTTTTCTGCTTTATCTTCAAAACATATAACGGAATGTCTGAACGTTACAAACACCTTTTTTCTGAGGATGAACTAAATAAGAAAAAACAAGTATGGCAGGTTACTTCTTGGACACCCTGTATATCGCAGCTAGTATCTCTTTTAAGAGACCAACAGTAGTTGGAGAGCATACTAATTTTGCTTTTTCCAACGTAACGCTGTTCAATCTTCATCGCTCATCTGGCCTAAATTTGATGGAAATATATGTATACAAAGTCGATACTTTACCTGCTTTCTAAATACCTTCGAAAATAGGTAAATTAACTGACACCAACATTCATAAAAAAAGAATACTTCATACATAGATCGAAATTTTGTTTGAAAATCTCACTTCATAAAGCTCTATGTCTATTTTATTTTGTTTTTATAAATGATGGCGGAAGACTTTTGGAAGGGAGTAACAACACAAAAATACATTTAAGGCACAGCGAAGCACACCGGGAATTTGCTAGTTACCCAATGAGTTAAACAGTTGAGAATGATGGTGTGATATGCGCAGAATCGGTATTACCAGTCGCTTGAAAAAAAATTAAAATCTAAACAATTTCGAAAAATGTTAATAGCTATAACTTCCAAAGTAATTCGAATTTCGAAAAATTGTGAAACTTGTATTTTTCTTTTATCGTTGTGAAGCATAAACAGATAATTGCACAAAAAAAGCTCGAGCCTCGAAAAAAATGGTGGCCCACTTCACAAATTTTTACTCAAATAAAGATATTGAAAATGCGAAAATAAAATACTATAAGACACTCAAGAATTTCATCAGCTGAAATCCTTTCCGACATCGAGTTTATTCGATTTTGGAAGTGTTCTGTCGTTATTTTATTTTTCCACGCGTCTAAGATAGCCTCACTCATTTCTATATTGTTCCTGGAACCTTGCTTGTTCAAATATTTCTGGAACATCGCCCCACAGTGCTCTATCGCATTCAAATTTGGGCTATTTTCGGACTACATAAAGTTGTCATTTCCTGTGGACTCATATATTCCGCTACCTGGTTTGAACAGCAGCCGGATTCCAGCATTGACTATCGCTAATTTCGATCGGTAAAAACCTCCAAACGAATAGCAGGCGCGCCTAACAACATAAAACATCTAGCTACATGCCCCTCATAGTGCCAGATTGGGCTGATTACACACTGTATCTGTTACTGTTCCAAGTTGCTTACTTTTGGGCCCCACTACTTTTCATTTACAGAATTTTAGCGATGGAAATTCAGCGTAGCGATTGTCAGAAAGGGCTTCAATATTCCTGGCATTGTTGTTATTTAACGCTAAAAGTGTTCCTTATGAGACATCTTAGAAAATGGTAGTAGCGGCCAAGCGAAGCAGGGCGTTTAAATAGGGCTCTAACGGTCCGTTATGATGTCAATTTATCCAGAAAAGTTTAAGATTCCGTTCAATCAATGCCAATTCACTAACTCATTAAAGTAAGGAATTCAACCTTAAACAATATGACTTTTATCGCACCTAATGCGAACACACTATGTTGCAGTAGATGTATCAATTACCTGACTACCACTGTTTATTGATTTAATATAAATAATAAATAATTATAACAAATTGCATGATTCAAGAATTTCTTATATTTTGAAAAGTTATGCTATAGCAAGGCGAATTTATATAAGGTGGTGTTACTAGCTCAGCTGATTTTGTGTGTGTGTTTCGCCGCACGGCTTCCGATATCAAATTGAAAAATTTTGTTTGAATTTATACACATACTCTTACAGATTTTGACAGTTTATGCCGCCAAAGCAGAAACAAAATACATGTAAATTTTTGTTTTTGTACTCCTGCTATCACCTTATATTAATTCGCCTTGTGCTATAGTATTAAAAATATATTCCTCAGTATTAATTGTGACGTTAATAGCGAGGTGTTTCCTTTATTCGATTTTATTTCATTAAAATGTAATAATAACAAGGTGTTGCCAGTAACTTAACCTCACTTTTTCGGCAGGTCTATTCCGGTCACGCATTTTAAAGTAGTAGAAAAAGAACTAATTATTTACTACTTTTAATCCGTTCGTGTATACTATTTCAAATTAAATGTAGAAATATGTTTAATTACAGGCTTATAAGCCTGAATTATGTTTGTATCGTCAGCTCCACACAGGTTGGACATATATTGTAACTTATAAAAAAGTACAGACCGTAAAATAAGGCAGTTTCCTATAAAACTAAAAATGATTTCTTAAATAGATTAAAACACATAAATATCGATAATATAAGCGAAATCGTAATTTAACGAAGCTGCCGCTCTATTCTAGTGTATCAGTAGTCCATTTGGCTCGATATTATGACAATGCAGCAAAAGATATTTTATATAAAAAAATCGCCTTTCCATACGATTTTCGTGTACGGTTTTTTTCCATTGATAACTACGATATCTTTTATATCTTATATTTTGAGGACCAAAATTATACAAATCCAGCAATTTTAAATATTAATATCGTTCTGAAAACACCAAGTTCTTTAAAAATTGCGATGAAATGAAATACTAAAATGGAGTATTTTAAATACAATTTCCCAACTAATAGCGTTACAAAAATTAAGATCAGCAGCACTGAAAATAAGCACGCCAATCTTGTCAAAACTACAACAAACACGTCGCTACTGACAACATCTTGTTATTATTTCACCATGTATGACACATATGTTGGTTTTAGATGATTTTATAGGTTATGTACATAAGATCGTTGCACATTGATCAGAAATCCAAAAAAAACCTGGCGAAAAATCTAAAAAAGTGATTACAATTTTTTAACTATGAGCGTTCTTAATCCGTAAAGTAGAGTGGTCTAGGGACTTTACAGTTTTTATACGGTGAAGCCTGCTCATTTTCGCGTTCATCATACGCTCTGGTATTCGAAAAAATGTGTATCAGAAAGCAAAATTAAATTAACTTTGAGTTAGCCGATTTGTGGGAAAAAAGCGCCGGTATTTTAAATTTAATTGTGATTATCGGTAATTTATGTTACTCAAAATCTGTAGGTAATACTTGTACAATAAGAAAAATTTTTAATTTTTTGCAGTTGCTTTTTAAATTAGCCTAAAAGACGTTTCCAGGACATTTTTGAATACGCCAATAAGTCTCGCATTTTTTTACGTTTGACTTAGAACCTTGTGATGGAGATGTGCCGGCATGAAAACTAACGGAACGTTTTAAAAAAATATTTCGCAAATATGACTTGCGACCCTTCGGATTGATTCCATATGCACCAACTTAAAAAACAATTTTTTAAAGCAAGATAAATTCTAAATACAAAATATTTTCTTCACTACTATACTTTATCCATTTTTCTCCACATACCTAGCACTATATTTACTCAAACATGAAATACAAACAACATCCCACTCATCAATACGTTTACTCCTACGGATAACTTATCCTGTTAGCAGTGCGCATGTGCAAAACCTGCATATACTGACTCACACATTTGAGGTGCCCGGCGCTATTTCTCCTGCTGAATAACACCCACTCCTACCTACGTATCAACGTACACAAATACATCATTGGACTGAGCCATAGTGCTGTAACATTTTCTGTAAAAGTAAGAAAAATAAAAAAAGAGTACATAGTTCACATTTTTGTTTCTGCTATTTTTACACCAATGGTAGTGCGTCATACTTTTATTTTTCAATGAGAGGCGCGTGTGGTCACTATTTACTCTACGGGGGTGGCGCTTAAATATTAATTTAGTTTGGACGGGTCTTCGCGTGGATACATAGAAGTTTAAATATACATACCTACATTTGCTACATATGTATGTATTCATGCGAAATTAAATTAACGAACCAACTGTTGCATTTGTTTTCTATACAGTTATATTTATGAATTTAAAGATAACTTTGGCCACAAAATAGTTTAGTCTTATCTAGTTATATAGACCATCTACCCGTTCACCCTTTGTAAACTGAAGTAAAATGTTTATTTTGTTACAACACGCAAAAATATGAACTACCAAGTCGGAGATGCTCTATGTTTTCGTCGTATTACCGACTTCCGTCTTGGCCGGAAGTGGGCTAAACTGATCAGACTTTAACCATTTTCTAATAAAAATAAAAATTCTCTTTCTAATTCTGGCCTTGGCGGTCTTTTCCAAAATCTGTTCCAACTTAAAAAAAAAATATTCAATTCGGTTAAAAATTTACTCTTCCAGCCTATTTTGAACAAAATCAGTCAATAATTTCCTACTATGCAACGGCGTAATATCCCTTCTTGTGGATTGTACAAAGCACACTGAGATTCCAATCTTCAGCATATCATCCGTCTATGTCTATCAGAAATTGATCACTTTGGTTCTTCGTTTTTTGCCATACCTTATTCAGCCGTGTCCCGTCAATTGCATTTCCTCGACAGGTGGCCGATTTGTCCAAAATAATTCGTACTACAATTTCCAAATTCTTTTAAATTTGTTAGAATTTTTTGATAAACAACTCTTTCTTAAAACTTTTCTTTATTAATTTTAAAACTGGTAGCAACTCTGCTAAAATGTGTTTCTGTTAAAGTTTTATGTGGTGGGATGGATTGGATTCTTTTTTTGATTTTATTATAATTTCATGGCAGGTGGCAACTCTAAAAAATTATATCCGGTATCATTTTCTCTAAGAAGTGGTTTAGGCTTAAACCATATTAAATGAAAGTTTAAACTTAATTATAAAATACCTTGTTAAAATATGTGTTTGGATTCACATTTTTCTAATATTTTTTTGGGGCCAGCAATATTTTTAGTTTTATATTAATCACTTATTAAATTCGTTTTATTTTGAAGACAGTTTGCAATTGTACTTAACTTTTCAAAAAAAAAAACATCTTTAAGAAACCGTTTTTATTCATAAAAAAACTCCATTTTTAGTCCAGCTCTCTTAAATCTTAATATTTTCCGAAATATTTTAACGGACGTCTTAAAATATAATAGTTTTCATAATTCCAGTGGAAAAACAGTACCGATTTTTTTTGTATGATGAGTGATGCGGTCTAATGTACATACATATATGCATGATAAAAACATAACAAGGTAAAACCATTGAGAGGCAGTCTGACGTTTGCCAACAATATAATTTTAAAATCAAAACTCTAACTCACACACACATTCTCATTTTCAATCTCAAACAACAACAATTGTGAACAATTTAATTTTTTTATTTTCAATTTTATATGATTTTAAAATGTTGGCAAACGTCAGAAAAAAATCATGGCCGACGAAATGAGAGAATGAATTTACCTTGTAATGTTTTTATCATGCATATATGGGTGTTTCCTTAAAAATGAAAACCGAAGAGGCAAGTAGATGAGTTCAAAATAACTTTAAATTTCGTATTCAGTAGCTCGTTTCTGTAACAAGTCTCTACCAAGGCGAATTGAGATATGAATTCGCCGCCCTGTTCTCTACTGCTAATTAGTAGGTGAGAGTGACGTATTTTCTCTACCAGTAGAGAAATAATCGGTAGAGAAAAGTTACAGAAACGGGCTACAGATGTCGAAAAAAAGGTTATGAAAACGCAAAAAATGTATTCATTATGTGTTACTAGTAAAAATATTGTATGGGGAAAAGATCTGTCGCTTACGATATGTTACGTCCGTTCTCACATTTTAATTCAAAACTATACCAACAAAACGAATTAATTTTGATTAAAAATGAATTCTGCTAGTGCTGCTATCACTTTCTAGCGCTTAGACTTTCTCGCTTTTTCCATTTTTCCTAATAAAATAATCGTGGTAAGAAGCTCAATAAAAAATATTAAAATTATGTGTTGATAAGCCACAATAACATTGATAAATTGTACTATTTAAATAAATCAGCGATATGTATAAATGTAGTGCTATTTAAGGCCGCTTTTTCAAGTAGGTTTTCAAATTTATCTGCCCTTTAGTTAATCACAAATTTTGTACTGAAAAAATGTGTTTGAAGGGCAGATAAATTGTATACCTATTTGATAAAACGGCACTTACAATGATTTAGTTTTATATGAATATGTACTTATGTTACGTGTGTATATTATCAGTCGATAGTAGCAGTGTGTCAAAGCTATAAATTTTCTTTATTACAGCCGCGAATGCTTTTCGAAGAAAATATAAATTGATAACTAGCTGCCAATACCGAAACCGATTATGCTATGTAGTGGAAGAAGTACAACATACAGAGTTGTGGCTACGACATCGATTTTATTTAATTTTTTTTTTAAATTTGAAGCCAAGAACGATAAATTTTTCTAAAGTAAGCACTTAAAGTGGACAGTAGAAAATAGTTACACACATGCAATCAAATAAACTTCCTAAGAACCAATGGCGATTTTATTTACATACCTTTGTATGTATTTTATGGTGCCTCACCAAAAAAAAAAAATTACCAGTTTTTCTACGGGAATTATACAATTTATTAGATTTTATAACTCCTGCCAACTTATTTCGGTAAAATATTAAGATTTCCGTGAGCTGGCTCGTTTTGAAAATATCTCCAAAAATATAATTTTTTATAAGTAAATTTATTTTTTATTTTTAAATCTCCGCAGATGATAGAAGAATTGCAGCTTAAAAGGAGTGCATAATTTTACCCGAGCGCACTTGTGCACCAGAGTATATTAACTTTGTTCACATAACGGTTGTTTGTAACAGCCTAAAGGAATCGAGTAAGATATTGACAAATGTATACATAAATGCTCAGAAAGAAAAGAGAAGTCTATTAAGGCATGTCTGTCTGTCCGCCCATCCGCACGTGTAGGTGTGTAGGTTGCCCTTTTCCAAGGTAGGTTGGTATTGAAAATGGGCGAAATCGGACCACACACACTTCCCAGTCTTTCCGAAAAATGCAACAACTACGATATTTTAGTAAATATTGGATCCAACTTGCTTTGTTAAGAAATATTTTTATTACGAAATATTTGGGAAATGGGCGTGACCACGCCCACTTATAATGAAATGCTGTATTTCAGTAGCCGCTCCACCAATCCTCGATAAGATCCTTGCCTAGGGTCTAGCTAAGAAATATGTTTAAAATCTTTAAAAACGGTCAATAACTACGCCCACCAACCATATAACGGTAATATAACGAAACAAGAAAACTGCGGTAAATCAGTAACTACTGAAGCAAATGCACTTAAAATCGATTATTGCAATAACCACTTAGCAGAAAATTAGATTATTATAAATTTTTGGATAATGGGCGTGGCACTGACCTTTTATGACTACAAAGTTCGGTAACCACTTTATCGATTCCTACCAAACTTGGTTCAATTATTTCATTAAGTCTACCTCAGCATATTTTCGAAAACCTTTTAAATCGGGAAAATCATGCAGAGTTATCAAGTTTTTTTTTTTTTGTATGCACCCTAATGTGCATATCTAAGCTTTTACGCGAAACATAAAATACAAAGTTGAAGATGTTTGGCATAAAACTGGCAGAATTTTTTGGGCTAAAAATTAATTAGATAATCTCAATGTACTTGTTACGTTTTTTGACGTACATTTAGGGCATTACATTGTAAAAAGAATTTAACTAAGTCAACTGCCATTGAGCATTTAGTTACGGTCGACACCTTCGCATGTTCGAATTGTGAAATTATAGTTAAGCAATTATGTGCATTGTTTGGGTATTTGCGCTGCTTTCGGTAGTTGGTGCTGGTTTAGCGGTACCGCTTAGCCAGACCATTGGCGAAGACCCTGAGCTGATAGCTGGCTACTTTCAAGGCGATATTGTGCTGAGTTATTCGGATCGCAATGGATTACGTAACGAAATTCGACGCTGGCCTAACAGCACTGTCTATTACAAATTCAACGATGGGGTTTTCGGTATGTGGGCGTGATTTTTTTGTATAACTAAACATCGATATACATAAGTATATGTATATATATGGATATGTGCTCTTATTTGTTTAGATGCGGCGCATCGTAATCATATTTTGCGAGGCATGCGAATCTTGGAGGAGGTTTCATGCATCCGCTTTAAGAAAGCCACTGCAGACCAGAAGTATTATGTGAATATCACCAACAATAAAGGCGGATGTTATTCGAATGTTGGTTGGTTGAACCGCATTCAAACGTATAATCTTCAGCCTCATGCTTTGAATACCGGTTGCTTCCGTCTCGGCACAATCGTACATGAGTTCCTACATACCCTCGGATTTTTCCACATGCAGAGCGCTGCGAATCGTGATGAATATGTGCGCATCGCAACTGAAAACATTCGTCCTGGCAAAGAGAAAAGTTTCAAAAAATACGAAGAAGGCTTTGTCGATGATTTCGATGAGGAATACGATTATGGTAGTGTGCTACATTATTCAGCGTATGCGTTCTCGGTAAATGGTAAAATGACTATAGTACCGTTAAAGGATGAAGCGGTCGGTTTTATGGGTCAGCGACGTGGTTTGAGCAAAAGTGATATCAATAAATTGAATAAAATGTATCGCTGTCCGTTAACAATTTAAAGTAATAAAACTATGAGAGGAAATTTATAAAACTCTAAAATGTTGTGTCCGGTTAATTTTATTATTATTTTTTTTTTGCAGATAATAATTAAGAAAAGTGGGAAAACCCCCTTAAATTAAAATTCAGTGCGAATATTTAGAAAACAAAATTTGAAGAATTTTTACTCAACATTTTTTTCCACTGTGCGACTTCAAGTGATAGCTAGTTGCCCTGTTTGAAACGTCGTTTAGTATCCACTGCTGCTGACTTTAATGAGCCTTTAAAGTGAATAAGTGGCACCACCGTTTCTGCACTCTTTTTTTTTTGCTTCGCGTAGCGGAACATTTAGAAGTGGGAGTGGTAGAACGTCACCGAAAAGCAGTACACGTTTTCCTCTCCGTTTTTCTCGGAGCGACTTTTTTTCAAATACATAGGTGGATACATAGCTCAAGATCTACTGGACCGATTTTGCTGAGTTTTTACCAAAAAAGCTCTTATATCGTCGCTTGACATTGGGATTTTTTTATTCTATGTTCCGTGCTTATGAATTTGATTAACTAAACATTTTCAGGAGAATTCGTGTAATTTTCTTTAAACCACTGCCCTTTTTTGCACAAAAAAAGATCTTAAAGTTTCTTCCCTGCGTAGCGCCATAGCTACTACTACCTTTTTAAATAAGAAAGTCAATTCTTTGTGTAATAGAGAAGTCTTGTACACTATTTTGGAAAAAGGGGTCGGTAATGGATGGATGCCTAATTAGGGTGGTAAAAAATAAGTAGAGTCGGAGTTTTATGCTCTCACCCCCTAGAGCTATTCTATATCGAAAAAATATAACCCTAGTTCTATTTTTTTGGAAATTTTAAAATATTTAGAGGTCGCTCAAAGCGATTTAAGTTTTTCTTTTATTTTATATGGTATAGAATTCTTGAAAATCTATAGTTTTCGATTAGAAAACTCTGGTTCTCTTCAGGAGACTTCCGATAATACTCAATTGTTTGCATAGCCATTTTTAATACTAAGGATTTTTTATTCATCCCCCATTGCATTTTCTGGCGTTTTCTGGGGGTCCTGGTGGACCTATAAAATATAGTTTGTATCAAAAAATGGTTAAATAAATACATAATTGGGTATTATTACTGGGAATCTCCTGCAGAGCAACAGAGTTTTCCGATCGAAAAATATTGATTTTCAATAATTCTATACCGTAAAATACATGAAAAACTTTGAGCGCTTTGAGCGACCTCTAAAGGTTTTATTTTTTTCGGTATAGAACAAACCTTGGTGGTGAGAGCATAAAAATCCGGACTTCACTTGCAATTTTGGACCACCCTGATGACTCATTATCAAACATCGACGGGATTTTTTACCAACTTGAAACTTGCAATTCATCGTAAAATAAAAATATATAAAATGGGCTACACAACATACCAAACTTGTTTTTAAAGATTCTGATTAAAAAATTGGAATATTTAGTGAAACGGTGCAGAATTTTTATAATTGTTGTGCAAAGTTTAAAATATGAATGTATGTATATGGTGTTTGTTGTATAATCAGCTAGGCTTTTATAAAAAAGTAATAAATATTAAATAAACCAAAGACAAATGGTCAAAATATCGCACTGCTATTATTTTGTGGACAACTCTAGGCTGTGAGCTAAATAAACATATAGCATATTTTTAAGAGAGTTCCCACACTTTTTTGAAAGTAAGAATTAATAATTTAAGAGCAGATCCTAACGATTTTTTTTATAAAGGTTGCCTCCTGTTCGAAAATTTAAAATCAGTTCAATTAAAATTTCCAGCGAAATATTTCACTTTGGGTATGAAACGAGAAAGTTTTAACAAAGCTTCATTTCAAAAATGTTTTCAAAAAGGTTGTCATCTATTTGAAAATTGAAAATCAATTTAATAAACAAGTTTAACGAAATATTTGAATTTGGGTATCATCAAACGAGAGAGGTTTTAAGACAACTGTATCTATGCATAGGGAAAACATTTTTGACAGGGGTTGCCGCCAGCTTAGAAATTTAAAATTAATTTAATTGAAAAGTTTAAAAATCTTGCTAATGTTATATGTGAATGTTTTTAGATGAGTGTGTAAGTATGTTGGCTGCTCCAGCTCGTTTTTAAGAGGATTCCACTGCTTAAAAATTTAATTTCTAGTTCAAGTGTGAGAATAAAAAAATTTTGGTACGAACATTTTTTTAATAGAATCGCCAAATTGCTGGCAATCGAATTAGTTTAAAAATAATAATAGATTGGTGCTTAACCAATATGTTAGTGTTTGGCTGAACTTTTGCGATTTGTGGCGTGCGCTTTGATGTTGTCACACTTAGTTTTAGGCCGACTTCGAAAGGCGATTGTATTTTTATGACAAGCTTTTTCATGGAAGAAATACACATCTCGAACTAAGTCTTAATCGTGACCAAGCACATCTGTTCTGGAACCTTGAGAAAGTAAGCCACTGTTTGAAATAAATTATAATTTTTGTTGATATAATTTATTTCCTTTTTTATTGCATTAGAAACCATAACGTTAAACCGAACCTCATGCGGGCGGAACTGACGCCAAGAGCTACCCTGCAGGAAATGTATCTAACTATAAGCTAACTGTAAGTTGGTTGGGAATTAGCTAAAAGTCACTTATTATCTGTATAATTTCTTTGACGAAAGCTAACCATATTTCTATGGCGATGGCCGCGAAATAGTCAAGGGTGGTTTACCTCTACATTTTATGTAACTAACTTGTAACTAGCTACTTTTGGACATAAAATACCAATAGGAAAAACAAAATATTTTTTTTATTTTTTTATTTTTATTTACTTTATATTACATTTCATATTTGTTTCCATATTCTACTGTAGGTGGTCCCATATTCGAACTCCGTCAGACATAACTTCAAAATGATAATATGAAATTTCGATTTCCTTTTATTTGTCCTCAATTCGAACAGGATATTTAAATAGAAATGCGTTTGAAGAAAATAATCTCGAGCTTTACTCCTGCATTACTTGTCCACTTGCTTCAAGTTAGCTTTTTGTAGCTAACTACAAGTTATATAATTTATAGAAATCCCGCAAAAAAGCTAACTACAAGTAGGTTATTTTTTATCTATTGAAAATTTTTCTCTACAGGGTAGTAATACATTCATACATACATACGTACATACATACATACGTACATACATACATACGTACATACATACATACATATGTAGGTATAATCTTTACTTAACAAAAATTGTGTCAAACCTCAAGTGAACAATAAATTACCAAGATAGGTACGTGTGTATGCATGCTTTATATATGTATGTATATCATTCAGCTATCAATATTTTAGTGGACAATGTTGCAGTCAGTGAATCATTCCACGCATCGTTCCATTACGTCAAATTGCCCCTCGCTTTTCAACCGCTCATAGGTACTCACAGTATGGCCACTCATCTCTGCTTTGCGCTTAAAAACAATACGTAATTCCCAATGCAATCAAGTACAGACAACAAACAGTAGTACCCGCATCAGCAGGCAAATCAAAGCGAAGAGTTGAACAACAGCAGTAGATGAAGGCAATCATTGTACACAATGCATATGTATGTATGTATTTATATGTGAAACATGCATATGGAATACAATACAATAAACCAAAGGAAGAGGACAATTAATATATTTTCTTTTTTTTCTTACTGTCGCTACTTATTTTTAAAGATTTTATTACTTGTTTATGATGACACTTGTGCCGTGAATGCTGCTGCTGCTGCTGCTGCTGCTGTTGCGGTTATTGGTTTACAAAGGCGCATACAAGCGTGTGTTTGTTTAAGTGCCTTTATGCTGCTGTTGTTGGCGTTGATTTCTTTTGTTTATTTATGTTTTTTGTTTTACTTTGTCCCATTGGGCGTTTCATGTGATGCGAAAAACTTTTACAAGCACGTAATCGAAAAAGTTTTTACGTTTATTCGAACGCAACAACTCTTACCTTCAGATTTCATTTCACTCGACAAGAGGGTGTACTTATCCAAACTTATATATGCATATAGTTATGTAGACATATGTGCATAGGTACATACATACATATATGTTGTGGCTATAGCTGAGTGTGCAGAGATGCTTGCTACTATTTGTTAGCTTTCAGGGGACTCCGGGTTCGAATGCCATTAGACGGAACTTATATGTAATTTTGGGCGAAAAATTCTCCAAAAATAAAACTGCTTAAAGTAAACAAAAGGTATTTAGGCGCCGAATGATATGTGGTTTAGTTTGAAACAAAGGGGATATTGTTTTTTTTCTTTAGAAATAGGAGAGCAGGAGTATACTGGGAGCAAATAAATATTTTAAAATTATTTGTATCGTTCAGTAAAATTATGTAACTACATATATTTTTCCACTTTGATTTTTACTTCAAACTTAGCTCAGAACCCGATGACAATGCCATATGAAACTGAATTAATCCGCTAGGTGGCACAGGTGGCGAGGTATTTGCCAACCCCGTATTTATATCCCGATATGGTTCACATTTAGATCATATGTTACTTATATGAAAAGAAATAACACCGTAAAAAATTTTTCCGGTAGGTGGCGCAGGATACCAGTTATTTGGCAAACCCGTATTTCCTGTCTGATTTAGTTCGTATTTAAAATATACATTACATACATGGAAAGCAGTAAACCCACAAAAATTTTGCCCGATAGGTGGAGCAGCAGTCGATATTTTTGGAAAATTCGTATTTATGGTCCGATTTGTTTCATATATTGAACATCTATTAATTATATGGAAATAAATACCTCCCCAACAAATTCAGCCGTTAGGTGGTACGGAGGCGAGTTTTCTTTTGGTTACTTACCACTAATAAAAGCTTGTCTTGAAAAAACTTGAATTTCTTGTTACCTAAATAAGTTCGCTTGAAATTCATATACACTCAGTGCTAATTCGCCCTGCAAAATCTCAAAGATGCATTGATTTTCGAAATCGAAACCAAAATTGAATCGCTATCGGCTTATTCGGACGCAAGCACATTTTTTCTCAAACCGTACCGGAAAACTAGTGATTATTAATTTAAAAACACCACCGACTCTACTTCTCATATAACTATTTAGGAGTACCGGTAATTTCTTCAAACTTTTTGTCAGGCGGTGCGGTCTAATTGCGTAAGAACTAGAATTGCGAGCCAAGTGAGTTTGGATATCGAAGCCATTAATCTAAGCCATTTAAAGTTCAGTTCAATTCAAGACACCCTGTACTGTCCTGTTGCTTTTAATTTACCAGTAGTCAATGTCCTTGGATTCTTAGACTTTTACATATTTAAGTGCCGATTTGGCTGCCACCGACTGGACGAAACGGCGCAGTTACCTTTGCTAACTAAACTAAATCAGCTATTTAGTACTTAAATTACGTTGTACTATAATGTGAATCCTCGTCGATTAGGGTAAAAAACGAACTTAACAGGTCTTTGATTGGCTCGCCTTCAGTGCCAATAACGTTTCTCGAAAATTTTAAATATATTACTTTTTAACTTTTTTTTTCTTTATTGTTTTATTTTTCATATGGCGCGGGCCCCCTGGCTAGCGCCTATGTAGCCTGTGCTTAAGTCCGGCCCTGTATACATATTTTCACTAAGTAGTATTTGAAACTACAAAGTACCTAATTTTAGTAAAAGTCACAATTTAATCACTTCACTTCACTACCAATTTATTAATATTAGTAGAAATTGTAATTGTTGTGCCTACATGCAGATGTACATATATATGTATGTAATATCTATGTACATATATATTGGAGCATGTGTATAAGTATAACGACTGCAAAAATGAACAATGACAATATTGATGGTGTAATTATAAATTTATTGTTGCATTAATTAAATTTATCACGCTGTGGTTTTAAGCCATTCACTATTGTTGTAATCTGCCAAAAATCGCATTTAGTGACTGCGCAAATATGAAAAAGACAGCAGGTATATATGGGTCAGTTCCAAGCAAAGCGACATGGCAAGTGTTTTTTTTTATTTTTTTAAGATTGATAAATTAATCCTCTGAAATCATTTGCTGGCGTGAAAATTTGTGGAGAATACGAAACTGCTTTCAGGGTCTTCAAGAAATATATTTTTTCTTTTTTTTTGCATTTTTGTAAAATATTTTCCAGAATGTCGCTTTTTTAAAAGTAATGTAAGTTTATAAACTGGTAGAAAAAGGTGTACTAACCGATAAGCATTGTACTGATTTTTAACATTAAAAACATGCTTTTTAAACATTTGCATATCACTTTAAAACTCATTTATCAGATAAGCTAATTTTAAAGCTTTTCCCCACATTGTTCACGACATTAACGTGGGGCTTTTCTTGGGAGGCAAGTTTTTTGTTTAATATTTCTTCGGCAACAACTTTCCATATATGCCATTTGAACACTTCTTCTAGAAATAAGCTTTTTAAATATAAAAATCCTTTTCCATCTAAAAGTGACATTCTGGAAATATTTCAAATTTTTTTGTTTTTTTTTTCTAAGAGTCATATTTGACGAAAATATAAAATCAAGGAAATCATTGAAACTCCTGAAGCAATACACCGATATTGGTTATTGGTAATTATCATACTTTAAGTATTTTTTGCATAAAAAACTGGGTGACATTCAGGAAATATTCAGCCGTACTTGTCATGGTGCAACCATAAAAAAATTTAAAAAGTGGGGATAAAAAAATATCACTTTATTTGGAAACGCCCCATATACATAAGTACTTACCTTAAAAACACATTGGTTACATATGAAAGCCCATTTACCACAGCGAATATTTGAACTCAATTGGCTGTTCTGTAGTGGTTGCTTTAGTTGGCAAAAAATTAGTGTGACGTTAATGAAGTTGTGGTGGCGGTACATTGATGGCATAACAGAGTCACACAGAATTTTCCTGTGGCCTTTTTATAAGTAAAAATTTAATTATACTATATGTATGAATACAGAGTTATTTGTGACGATCAATTAAATACTGTGATGGTTGCATACAATAAAGAGCCTTTGAATATGTTGGAAACAAGCAATTTAATTGAATTAATTTATCTGCCCTCTAACACACATTTTGTTCTGAAAAAAAAAACGTTTTTGAAGAGTAGATCAATTTAAAAATGAGAAAACGGCTCTAAGAGTTTTAAATCGGTACGCGAAACAAATAAATATATATCAATATATGGTCTTTCGGCTGGTGTAGAAAACTCTGAACGCTGATACGTTTCTAGCTTTCTTGACGTGCGACCTCTCTGAGTAGGCAACATCGACTCGCGCCGCTACCTTGTTGTCGATAGAGTCCACATGCGCCAGCCAGCACGACAAAAGCTTGACATCGAACTTTGCAGTTACAACTTACAGCCGAGAGATTTCCAAATCGCGTCACAACCCCGCAAAATCTCTGCAAAACCAATATGGCTGTGTAGAGTAACTTTCGGTATAACCTTCAACTCCATACAAAGAAAGGGGAAAGACTTCTCTGAGCCATTTGAGGTTCAAAGAGGTTTTAGATAGTGAAGGCGAGTCACTCTTATGCAACGTTTTCAATTAAATACTTGAGAACTTAAAAAGAGTAGTAGCTGATATTGGCATCGTCAGCCTGAAACCAAGGACTTCAGCGATACATTTTCCAGTTTAGAAAAATAAACAAAAATTGTTGGTCTGACCATGAATGAGGACATGACAAATTACCTCTGGGACACATGTCACTGTTGGCAGTTATAGCTTTTGAAGTAGTGAAGGAGTTTTACTGCCTACAGACTAAGCTAAGCATAACACTTGCCAACAGGCTGCTACTTTGGGCTCGGTAGGCAATTGGGAAGCATAGCTTCCTCTCGACAAACGAAAACTACGCTCTACAAATCTTTCGTCATGAGCATTCTTTATATATCGAGCAAAGTCAGAAGCTGTTTGGGTGCTTTTAATATAACTTCTCTAAGGCTAAGTGTTCCCCTCCTTAGGTATTTCAGTCGCCGCAAATGTATGCTCCGACGTTCGTACAGATTTTGTTTATTTTTCGACCGAACTTGGGGGTCGTCTTTTTACAATATTCGTCACATTTGCAGCAATAACAGTCTACCTATATCGATGTTCTTATCTCGAGGGGACATTTTTTTTTTGTTCCATAGTTCATTAAACTTACGTTCTAGTATCTACTTACCCACCTGATCTCGGTTCCTACTACTCTAGCGTACCAACGCAATGACAATAAAATAAAACTCGCTAAAAATCATTAAACTTTTGCTAAGGAAGTATTGCGATCCGAAGGCAATTTCGATGTTTTTTCGCCGTCATATCATCAGCATTAAAAGTCGGATCTTAAAGTTGTGTATATCAATGTTCTTGTCCCGGAAAGGCAATTTTTTTCTTCCAAAGCTCATTGACCTGAAGTACTCCGTTCTATTAATTACCCGTTTAAACCCAGGGGTGTGCGGCGAACTTTTTCTTTTTTTTCTTGTTAGGTGGTACGACAGCTCTAAAGAAACATGCCTTCCGTATATCAAAAATTGTTCGATGCCTTTGCATCCACTTTTAAGTGCTTTTTAATTATATCTTAATTAATTTATAGTTGTTTTTATTATTATTATTAAAATGTCACGCTATGTTATAAGGACTTAGATTTCAAACAATTTAAACAGATTTGCTCTCTACGATTAGTTTGGTGTAAATACGATATTATGGCACAAGGTTTTAAACATGATTTCCGACCTATAATTTGTTAGAGCAGCTTTCATAAATAAAGAACAGTAAGCAATGTAAAGTGTGCCAGTAAATCTCCTGAAATGATTGCATATTTTTTAACCAGCACAAACTTCGCAAAAAAACTTAGATACTTAACACTTTTACTAGTATGTAAAGTGTGAAAAACTTGTGATTAAATTCCTTCAATGTCATTATTAAAATTTATTGATTTCAAGTCAGCAACTTTTCGCGCTAAAGGCTTGCGTCGTCGAAGTGATTTCAATGCTAATTAAGTGTGTACTCCAAGTACAAATACATGCACAAGTACTTACGTAAGTACATAGTAAAGTTATTAAAGTAAAAGTTTTATCGGAAGTGTTGTTGCGCCAACGTTGATTGCATAAGTGTCGCCTTGCAATATTTATGAAACGCGCGCGCAATGCTGTCAGCTGCAGTGACAGCGAAAAGAGGAAGAGCGAAAAGAAGCACAGTGGCGGCAGTAGCACAAGCAACAGACAACTTTCACAAGTACTACATCCTATATAAGTTCATACGTACATAGCACAGCGAAAGCAGTGAAAATGAAAATCAACTGACAACTTTTAGCAACACTAAGAAGTTTTCTTGAAATTATTAATGCTTTTTTTGTTAATATTTCCCCATTTTTACTTTTTATTTTTTTTTTAAATAGAAAGTTTAATATTTGCTTGAAAAAAGTCGCATGCAAACTAAACGAGTAATGCGAGCGCCTTGAAAGTGTTGCTGCAACGCCAATAAGCTATTGATGTTGGCTTCAAAATTTCAAGTTATGAAAGTTAAAAAACGATTGTGATTGAAATAACCGACAGGCGCGAAATTTCCGCACATTAATGCCAGTGCATTCTGCTGAAAAATTCGTATTAAATTCAATTCGTTCAATTTCATTTTAATTAAAAATTTAAAAATCCTTTTAGCACTCATTACGGTGCGATTTATTTGCATTTATGTGTAAATTTTCGTACGCCGGCACTTTGTGTAATTGATTATTGCGTTGGCGCCGGCAATTTGTAGCAAATAATTGTTGCACTTTCCACTGCCAGCATCGCGTTTTAAAATGCCGTACATGTTGGCAGCTTATTGTTTATCATTAAATGTAATTACATTTTAATGAAAATGGTAAACACGTTTGTTATTGCACAGTGGGCAAGCGGATGGCGGGCAGTTCCTTTGTATACATACTTATGCACATATGTATGTATGAATGCTTGTAAGCACATATGTAAATAAACATAAATATAGTACATACATACTATATATGTATGTAGATGTACATATGTATGCATATGCACGCTTTATGGGAGTTTGCACTAAGCTTATCTTGAATTCAGAACTGAAGTGTAAACAGCAAAATGTTAAGACATTCATATTACAGGGGTGAACTAGGCCTCAGTTGGAACCCGGTTCGATGATACCTAATGCTCGACTATCCCAAAAATTATAAACTAAACAAGCTTTTTTAGCAGCATCGGCTACTAGGCAGTCGTTGGCAAATCTTCAAGTGCGCATTTGCGTTTAAAGGGGTTTTATTATATATAAATATTAGGGTGCTTTTATTTCGACGAACATTTTTTTTTTGACTCCCACCTCGAAATTTTGAGGAAAATACTTAAGAACAAGTCTGAAAATTTGAGCCCTAAATATTAAGTGCTCGACCAAGGCGTGCAAAGATTTTCCGTTCAAAATACACATAAAATTTGATTGTTTTCCTTCAAAATCCTATAGCTCTTGGTCAATGATAGGGTTTCTTCAGAACTGAATGCTCTACAAAAGTGTCGATTGCGACGTAACTCTAACTCCAACTAGCGAGGTAGTACGGGTCACTAAAATCAATTTTTTCAAGAAACTCTCGCTTTTTTTTTTTGTCCCAATCACGTAAATAACAAGAGCTACAGAAAAAATGTAAATGACAGACTTGTAGGAAATTCAATTTCCTACTAAATAGTGCAGCATCACCAAATCGCTAACATCGACATTTCTTAAGATATTGGGCTTTGAAGTTCATCAACAAGTTCTACAATTCAATAATCTATAAAAATTTCACGCTACCTCAACTTCAAAGCCCGATATCTCCAGAAGTATTGTTGTTAGCGAACTTTTTTCAAGAACTTTTTTGTAGGAAATTGAATTTTCTGCAAGTTTGTTGATTAACATTTTTCTATAGCTCTTGTTATTTCCGAGATAAAGGCAAAGAAAAACGAGAATTTCATGAAAAGAATTGGGTTTAGTGACCCGTACTACCTCGCTGGTGGAAGTAAGGTTGCACCTCAATGGACATTTTTGTGGAGCATTCAATTATGAAGATATCCTACCATTGACCAAGAATATACCATAAAATGCCTCTGAGCTACAGAATATTTGATAAAAACAATCAAAGCTTGCGTGTATTTTAAAAAATAGTCGCCGAAAAAAGCACCCTTGTAAATATATAAAATATTCCTCAAAAATAGCCATATTTGTAAGTGCAATTTTTGTCAACTTTTACAATATATGCAATTTTTCGCAATCAATGGAAAATAACGATTGCATAATCTCGGAGATGCTGTGCGTATGTATGCTTATGCGCCATAGAGAAGATTCTTCAATTCTGCATCCATGAGGCGACAACGAAAGCAAAAGTGCCAACGAACGATGGAAGGACCAGACAGAAGAATATGTCTGCACTTGGGATGAACTACTGGCTAAACTTTGTAAAGGAGGAAAGAAATTGGAGAGGTTTTTTAGGCTCGACCCAAGTTGACCAGTGGTTGCGCAAAATAGCAAAAAAAAGGTACCACTAACCAGTTTCTACTCCCATCTTCTGCTATGCGCCTCCAAAAAGGTTTATTTCTTTGCAAACTTTTTCGTGATTAAAATAAATCGAAATTCTAATTGGAAATTGTGAACAGCTTCCGCCTACAAATATGCAAAAATATGTATAAAATCCCACATAACAAAATCTACACTGTTGAAACCACAAACACAGCCAGAGTAGTAACAAACAAAAGCAAAACTATTGGCGGCGATGCTATGCTTTATTTGAATCACCTGGAAAACCGACAGCAAAATGACAATGAATACAATGAAAAAGAGAAGAGCAGGAAATGCCGACACGCTCAGCTGACAACGGACAGACAGCATGTGACGGTTATTTGCTTAGAATGTCGGTACAAGAATGTAAATCATTTATTATGCCAACACCTGCAAGGTATGCAACAAACTCTAACTCAAAACAATTACACAAACAATACGTAGTACATACAAAAGAGATGTAGAACAGTGCCAGCGCAATGCAAGAAGCAAACACATCGAGAGAAACTATGTGAGTGAATTTTTTTTTATTTTTTTTTTTTTTTGCCGCAACAGGAATGGGTGCAAAACAAATTAAATTTTACCGGGAAATAGACAACAAACTAACTATGAAAATATTTTCGAAAGGCTTTCTGCTTGAATGCAGGGTAACCGAGGCAACGACCTAAGCAGCAACACGCGCTCTCTCACATTCCCAGCTGGAAGGAGATGTGGACGCATAGCCGGTGTGCCCAAAGTGTAAACAACATTGGACCTTTTGCCAAAACATACTATGTTAAAACAACAACAAATATATGTATGTATGTGTGAAGGTGTTGCTTTTGCATACTCTTGCATACCACTGAGACATTCGTCGGCCACATAAAACAAATGAAGCAAATGTAAAGAATTTGTGCACTAAAAACGGTAGAACAAAGCAATCTAAAGGTAGAAACGAAGTGGTGAACGGGGACGGGGAAGTGAAGTGTAGAGTGCAGAGTATGGGACAAACGGACACTATATTGTTTGTGTACCTACATACATACAGCAAAAACCGCAAGCCACAAAGCGCAATAAGGAAAGGAAGGAACTATGCAATTCTGGTGACGAACAGTGTGGTCTGAATGGAACATCTAGCGGGACAAAATACTAAAAATTAAAACTGTCAACTTTGTACTACAACCGAATATAATTTCTTAGGAATGCCTTAAAAGAAGGCCCCTCAACTCTAGGATTTACATGAATGCCCAAACTGCCGGTAGGTGGCGCAGGAGTTGAGTTATTCCAAAAAATGATTCGGGTCCGATTTGCTTTAAATTCCAAATACATGTTAATAACATTAGGAGAAATATACATACCTGCAAAAATGGACCCGATAGGGGGCGACAGAGTCGAGTTATTTCAATTTTTGTCTCTCTATGCCTGTTTTGGTTTCACTATCTACATTTATACTAGCAAGCTAGTGAACTCCCATACAAATCTATTATTTTGATTAATCAGTTTAATGAAATATTTTAACATGGGTGTCAAGTTAAAGCGGTTTCAAAAAGCTTGTTTTCAAAGGTGAATTTTATGAGAGTTAAAGAAGTCATAATCAATTTAATTAACTATCTGAATTTAATATTTCACATGAGTATCAAAATAGAGAGATATAAGAAAACTCTAATCCGACTCTAAACTCTACCCTCTTAGGGTTGCCATCTGTTTGAAAATTCAAAATCGCTTTAATTAAGTTAAATGAAATATTTAAATATTAGCGTCAAACGAAAGTAAGCTTTGTTTCTAAAATATGTTTAGAAAGTTTATTTATAAAATGTTTTTAAAGGGGGGTGGCACGAGTTTAAAAGTTTCAGTTCATTTTAAGAGAGGTTAGATGAAACATTGCAATGCGAGTGTCCAAGGAAAGACGTTAAAAAAAGTTATTCTGAAAAATGTTTTTTTAGACGGTCCCTTAATTTTTACATAGGCAATTTAACTTAGTCAATTAGTTAATTTTATCTCATATATTAACACAAAAATAGTTTACAAATTAAAGTTTTTCCTTTTCAACTAGCCTTTAAAATCTATTTGGCTTCCAAACCCAAAAAATGTATTTAAATGTCCGATAAGTTTTTAAAGCTAAGTACTTGAGAAAACCCGCTTAATTTTTCTTAAATTGTGCTTACTGTGCTTCGAAACCAACTTAACGAAAAAAAAATTGCAAATTTAACAAAATCAAAACACTTGTGTCATGGCGTATACGCAACACTTGCTTCACGGTAGCCAGAAACGAATTTTCCAAAACATATCGTCGTTTAAAGTACTAGACCGCGTATCGTGGTTCTGCAAAACCTCGTAACAGACAAGTTTTACTCCTATAAAATTAAGATAACCTCACATACGAGGTTTTGCATTTTCTTGATAGGCGGTTTTGTACTTTAAACGACGATATGTTTGCTGTGGTTTAGACGCTTTATTGCAACAGATCGGTCACACTAATATAGTTTTTAGATATTCAGACGCGAAATTTTAACAAGTTTTGGCTATTTTTAATTATTCTACAAAAACTATGTCCACAAGTCCGAATTTCAAACTTTGTACAAAAAAAGATATTTAAAAAATGCGTAACGCCGTCGACAAAAACAATTGCGGTTGCCACTTCGAACTTGCGTTTTATTATACTAAAATTTAATAAACCAAATTTTCTCTAAAAATTCTGATTAAAGAATTGGAAAATTTTATGATTTTGTTTAATTTGTCGAAATTTTCAACTTTCTGTACAAAGTTTACATGTGTTTTTTTTTTTATAGATAAGGAGCTATACTTCCATAAAAAAATAATAAGCATTAAATAAACAAACGAAAAATTTCGAAAACTTGTTAAAACGTCGCGTACCCATTTATTTTTTCGCCGCCATACCACGTGTTGATTTTTTTAATATTGTTTTTCGAGCTTTAATCTTATACAAAGTTTAGGAAAATTGAACAAATTTTCATCAAAATTTCAACTTTTCAATCTGAATCTTTTGAACATTTTTGGGTATGCATAACCTATACAATTTTGATCTAGTTAAGTGCAAGTTTCAACCGGTTAAAAAATAGCGTTGATTTTTAAGAATTTTTTTTTTTTTGAGTCTGCTTTTGATGAAATTTATCAAAAAACATTTTGAATATTTAAAAAAAAACAATGAAGACGTGGTCACTTGTTTGAGTCACTGTATGTATCACTCAAATCGCTAATATCGTTATTGCCTCTATAAGAGGATATTAAAATACTATTATTCTTTTTATTAATACACAGACATATTTTATATAACAAAAAACACTGTACACAGCAGATCATCTGCAGCTTCTAACGTTACAGGTGTACATATTACTACCTGCTAGCTATCTTCCTATTTATAAATTTGCATTGCTTACACACTTATGTATGCGCATTGTTGTTTTAGTTGTACATATATTTTTTTCATCCCTTTTTTATGCTTCGGGATTCCGTTGTGTTGCGGTTGCCCTCTGGAATCATTAAATAGCACTTCATTATTACACCCGATTGCGCACGGTGGTCAACACAAACATTTCTCTGCCAAATGCCCGCATTTTGTTTCTTCTGCTTCTTTTGTTCACCACCATCCCAGGGTGTATCCGCCTACAGCTGCTCAAATTTTTTTCTTTATAGTCACACAAATGACAGCGAAATCCCATAGACGCTGACCAAATTATATTAAAGTTAGCAATAAAAGAAGGATACGAGAATATTTGCAGCAAGGTAAATTATACTTACCCCACCCCCCATACATTGAGTAGTCAGTAGTGAAATGAAGTACAAGTAGACAGACTCTTATTTGCCATGGCAATTGGACAGAAGTAGCAAAAAAAAAACAATAGGGGTATTCTCTGAGTCTTGCAAAGCCCTTGCATGGTGCACAGATTGCACGGATTGCACGGTAAAAACCGGTTTTCGTATGGGACAGCTTTGCAAACCGTGCAATCCGTGCACCGTGCAAGGGCTTTGCAAGACTCAGAGAATACCCCTAATATGACTGACGTGACAACGAGACTGCAAAGGAGCATTGCTGCAGCGGCAAGAGAAATAAAGAGTTTATATTTGCACTGTCTGCTTTGTGTATTTTGAGTGTGTTTGTATAGGAACGCATTTTTGTTATACATATTTACCTTTTCTACTCGTTTATGTATTTTCATTTCTTGATGGATATACTTATAGATACATATGTACACCCTCATAACGAACACTCTTTTTTAAAGCGTGTTTCCAGTACTTTAAAACTGCAATGAAAATTAAAATAGTATTGAAATACTTTAATTGACTACACACTTTTATGCTATTGCATCCAGGAATCCATTTCTTGAAGAACTAGAATATAAGTCTATTTTTTGTTTTGAGCTCTTGTGTTGTTTTTTATCTGTAATTAATGAAAAGCGATACTTTAAAAAGTTATTCTAGTTTCTTCAATGTCCTTTGCCTGCACCGGACATACTAAGCGATCGTAATAAGGCACACCTAGACCTAAAGTGAGCTAACCCAAACTGCTTGTGGATTGTAAAACAAAAACAGGTACAACAGTAGTGTTTTAGTTAGTGTATATAATGATGAAGCAAAAATTTTTCCATTATTTTTTTTTAGTTAATCGCACTTTAGGTGTGCGATATGTAGATAGAAGGTCAATATTTGTTACTTTCTTGATAAGCTTCATATAGTGTATAAATTTTCTTGCATCTCCATTTTCTGCATTTTTGAAGCAAATTGGAAACTTTGCAGGAATCTCTTGAAAAATCTAATTTTTCTAGTTGTGACATTCCTTTAGTAAATGATCTTATGTTCTAGTGCTATATTAAAAAAACTAGTCTCGAATATATAAATGTTTTGAAAAATCTTAATGGAGTTGTTATCTGTTTTCTTATTTTGTAGGAGTACCAATAGAAGCCTGAAAAACTCAGAGCACAGTCTCAAATTCAAAGTCGCCTATATTGAGGAAGAACTGCGCACATCAGAGAATACCATCGCCGGCGTTTGAGAACAGCTGGAAGTAGCTGGCAAGATATTGAAATAAATGGCATACTCATTTTTCTCAGGTCACAGCTTCAATAGGCTAATGTGAGTATTTTTATGAAAATATTTTCTACCACTTAAGTATCTCGCTGTATTTTCATCTCAGCTACAGATGGAAATTATGATACTGTTACGATTATCCTCGAAACCTTGAGGGATTTCCCAAATATACTCTGGCTCGTATCGCTGGATTGTTAAATAAAGGCTAACGATGACCAAATTGTAGTACAATTAACTTTATTGTCCAACAA
>NW_023458556.1:27628024-27639951 GCF_013731165.1 Rhagoletis pomonella
AAAAACGAAAAATTCATATAAAACGACGGACGAGAAATGGAAAAGAAATTTTCTTCTACCAAAATTTCTTAAATCAGTTTGCAGCTCTCAAGAAAAAAAATGCTCGTATATTTATTCCCTCATGAAAATTTACAGCAAAAGCAAAGCGCTTTTTCAAGCAACAGAAATTACAATAAATATTTCTTATAATTTCCTTGAGAGCTGGATTCTTAGCTTTAAGATACAGTTTGTATTTGAGGTTGTTAGCTGTAGGGGGGTTTGAACCCCAAAACCCACCCCTTGTGTGCGCTAATTCCGCAGACAATTTAACGATGAGCTGTATGAGCTTTAAACGATAATAGACATAGTGCAGCGAATTAAAATTCAGCGGCTCCGCTGGCTTGGCCATGTCGTGCGAATGGACAGAAACGGTTCAGCTCTGAAAGTATTGAACGCGGGTCGCGATGCTGGTAATAGAGGAAGAGGAAGGCCTCCTCTGCGTTGGAAAGACCAGTTGGAGAAGGACTTGGCTGCACTTGGCGTTTCCAATTGGCGTCAATTGTCACAGAAGAGAAACGACTGGCGTGCTGTTTAAGACTCTGTCAAAATCGCTTAGGCGGTTACTGCGCCAATCAAGAAGTAGGGCGCCACAGACGCGGGCACCCGAACAGACAACTGCTCGCAAAAACAGCACTCGCCAAGGCACGACAGGAGGCATCTCTACAAACTGGCGGACGAAGTCCAGGGGTTCATAAAACAACCTCTGGACCCAGTTGCATACCGACAGGCCTTAAATGGCATTCACAGGGAGTCAGTTTCGAGTTATATTCACTCTCGACCGGGGCACACAACCACCTGACGTGGACGGTACAGAACTTTGTCTGTCTCGGGAGACCCGCACCACAATAGCCCACTTTCGCTCTGGCTATTTCAGCAGGCTAAACTTATACCTGTGTAGAATAAATGAAGATGTGCCCAACAAGTGCCCGGCATGCGGAGAGTCGCCACATGACTCACGGCACCTCTTTGCATGCCCCCAAAACCCCACCCAGCTAACGCCCCTGTCCCAATGGACAGGCCCTGTGTCGAAGTTGCGCGGGCCTTCCTTAAGCTAAACCAGATGACAACGGAAATTAATGAGCCGGCTCTAGCGGGGTTTAGTAGGCGCTACAACAAGAAGAACAAGATATCTACATATGTATATCGTTACAAAGCTCATCGTTCCATCGTATGCGATATTCGTCATCTCCAACGAGTAGAGCACTGTAAATATTTTTCTTTGATACCCCAAAGTCCGCCACATTGGGTGTATGAACTACCTGGTCGGTAACGCTCTATCTTTTGGTAGTATTACCGACTTCCGGTTTAAATTGGAAACGGGTGGATTTTTTTTTAATGGGACATACATGTTTTTACCACAGATTCGGATTCTTCGGATGAAAATACATAACTTTTGTTCCGGCCTCTTCCGTATTTATATCGCTCTATCGATCCCACATAGTTCGCGTTGCGCCCGATCGCAGCATAGTTCTGTAAGCGGCATCGTTGCTCTCTCAGCGACGTAGCATTGCTCGTCGTACCGGGCGTTCCTAAGAGCTTGCTAAATTTCATCTTTATGAAAAAATCTAGACAACAGCACTATACCAATTTAGTAAGGGATAGCATGTGTCCAATTACTCGACCAGCTTTTCTTCTGCAAGGATATTCATATATCCATATGGTTTTGTAAAAACAAATTTATTTGTGCAGATACAGTGTTTCATATACATAGATATGTAAATAATTTAATTGTTGCATGCTCATATGAGTTCTACTTTAATGTGTGGTCAGTTGTGGTTATTTTGCTGCAACACCAACACAACTATAGCCACTGCCGCATACAACAACTATTTCACAAGAATCGCTTCCAACTATAACAAGAACAGTAGACAAGCATTACAAACCACATAATTTCCAGCTCGGTAAGCAACGTTACAATTTTCTTTTGCTGCAAAGCTACTTGAAGCTGCCTGTTAACTGTTTGTGTTAATGTTGTTGTTCTTTTGGTGTAATAGTAGCCCGAACATTTTGCGGAAAGTAAAGAAATTTCTTGAAAATTTTGGAAAATTGGCTACCAAAAGCTATGCCACTCATCACAACTATACATACATAAATACAATTTGCCACACATACACACAAGTATGTTAATAAATACATACAGTATCGGTCATATCTATAGCACGCCATTTAAAGTGATATTGTGTGCAACTTATGTTTATTTATTTATTTTAAGAATTTTGAATTAAAATAT
The DNA here is from genome assembly GCF_013731165.1 of Rhagoletis pomonella. Lineage (NCBI taxonomy): Eukaryota > Metazoa > Arthropoda > Insecta > Diptera > Tephritidae > Rhagoletis > Rhagoletis pomonella. The sequence goes on from NW_023458556.1 coordinate 27,630,294, forward strand.
AGTTCTTTCTCTAGCAAAACCCATATAAACCCAAGTTTAAAAATTTGTAGAAAACTACAAAAAAGTGCAACAAATTTTCACCTAAATTTCAAACTTTTTTTTCAGAAGTGTGAAATGGCGTGCTATAGATATGACGGATACTGTATGTATGTAGAATAAGAAGACTTTTACAAGAGTATACAATACAAAAGCAGTTAAAGATGTGTGCATACATGGTTATTAAAGGATACATTTATTTAGGTATATTCCTTCGTCTTACTCCCTGCCAGACTATTGACTACTTACGAAATTTTACTCTTCTAACCACAAACATTTTAATAAGCAAAATTATCCGTAGGGAATCTGAGTAACAAATTGATATAAATTCTTACAAAAACATCTCTGTCCACTTGGGAGGAGCCCTTGGTATGTGTTGGTAGCAGCAATCGTGCACTCACATTAACTTTGATTGTGGAGTTTTTGTATGGACAATTTTGGTTTAGGAAATTCTAGGTCTTGGGTTTTAAATGCGCTGAGTATTATTTTAATTTAATTTTATGGCTGAGTTATTTAAACATGTTGCTTTTTTCCAAATGTAATGTAAATGCGTTTATATTAGAAAATGTTAAATAATAAAATATTAACTGTCAAAATGTATTTAAAAACGGAAATTCAAACGTTTCTGGATACATTCATATCTTAAAGGACTATTTCGAGACCCTTTAGATGCTCTCTCACCTATGGCCGTTAGTCCGAAAGACCCTAAGGAACACCTTTAGTGTTAAAAAACATTATAACCAAGAAGTTTGAAGTCTTTTTCTGCTTTATCTTCAAAACATATAACTGAATGTCTGAACGTTACAAACACCTTTTTTCTGAGGATGAAGTAAATAAGAAAAAACAAGTATGGTTACTTCTTGGACACCCTGTATATCGCAGCTAGTATCTCTTTTGAGAGACCAACAGTAGTTGGAGAGCATACTAATTTTGCTTTTTCCAACGTAACGCTGTTCAATCTTCATCGCTCATCTGGCCTAAATTTGATGGAAATATATGTACCTTCGTAAATAGGTAAATTAACTGACACCAACATCCATAAAATAAAGAATACTTCATACATAGATAGAAATTTTTGTTTGAAAATCTCACTTCATAAAGCTCTTTATGTCTATTTTATTTTGTTTTTATAAATAAGACTTTTGTAAGACTTTTGGAAGGGAGTAACAACACAAAAATACTTTTAAGGCGCAGCGAAGAACACCGGGAATTTGCTAGTTAAGCAATGAGTTAAACAGTTGAGCAGAATCGGTATTACCAATCGCGAGAAAGCAATTAAAATCTAAACAATTTCGAAAAATGTTAATAGCTATAACTTCCAAAATAATTCGAATTCCGAAAAATTGTGAAACTTTTATTCTTCTTTTATCGTTGTGAAGCATAAACAGATAATTGCACAAAAAAAGCTCGACCCTCGAAAAAATGGTTGCCCCCTTCACAAATTTTTACTCAAATAAAGATATTGAAAATGTGAAAATAAAATACTATAAGATACTCAAGAATTTCATCAGATGAAATCCTTTCCGACATCGAATTTATTCGATTTTGGAAGTGTTCTGTCGTTATTTTATTTTTCCACGCGTCTAAGATAGCCTCACTCAATTCTATATTATTCCTGGGACCTTCCTTGTTCACATACTTCTGGAAAATTGCCCCACAGTGCTCTATCGCATTCAAATTTGGGCTATTTTCGGACCACATCAAAGTTGTTACTTCCTTTGGCCTCAAATATTCCGCTTCCTGTTTTGAACAGCAGCCGGATTCCAGCATTCACTATCGCTAATTTCGATCGCTAAAAGTCTCCAAACGAATAGCAGGCGCGCCTAACAACATAAAACATCTAGCTACATGCCCCTCATATTGCCAGATTGGGCTGATTACACACTGTATCTGTTACTGTTCCAAGTTGCGTACTTTTGGGCCCCACTACTTTTCATTTACAGAATTTTAGCGATGGAAATTCAGCGTAGCGATTGTCAGAAAGGGCTTCAATATTCCTGGCATTGTTGTTATTAGGCGTTTAAATAGGGCTCTAACAGTCCGTTATGATGTCAATTTATCCATAAAAGTTTAAGATTCCGTTCAATCAATGCCAATTCACTAACTCATTAAAGTAAGGAATTCAACCTTAAACAATATGACTTTTATCGCACCTAATGCGAACACACTATCTTTTAGTTGATGTATCATTTATCTGACTACCACTGTTTATTGATTTAATATAAATAATAAATAATTATAACAAATTGCATGATTCAAGAATTTCTTATATTTTGAAAATTTATGGTTAACACTTATAGTATTAAAAATATATTCCTCAGTACTAATTGTGACGTTAATACCGAGGTGTTTCCTTTATTCGATTTTATTTCATTAAAATGTATATGACACATATGTTGGTTTTAGATGATTTTATAGGTTATGTACATAAGATCGTTGCACATTGATAAATCTAAAAAAGTGATTACAATTTTTTAACTATGAACGTTCTTAATCCATAAAGTAGAGTGGTCTAGGGGCTTTACAGTTTTTATACGGCAAAGCCTGCTCATTTTCGCGTTCATCATACGCTCTGGTATTCGAAAAAATGCGTATCAGAAAGCAAAATGCAAATTAAGTTTTAGTTAGTCAATTTGTGCGAACAAAGCGCCGGTATTTTAAATTTAATTGTGATTATCGGTAATTTATTATACTCAAAATTTGTAGGTAATACTTGTACAATAAGAAAAATTTTACATTTTTTGCAGTTGATGAAAAAGCCTTTTCAAACTAGCCAAAAAGGCGTTTCCACGACATTTCTGAATACACCAATAAATCTCGTATTTTTTTTACGTTTGATTTAGAGTTTTGTGATGGAGATGTGCCGGCATGAAAACTAACGGAACGTTTGCCTTGCGACCCTTAGGATTGATTCCATATGCACCAACTTAAACAACATTTTTAAAGCAAAATAAATTCTAAATACAAAATATTTTCTTCACTACTATACTTTATCCATTTTTCTCCACATACCTAGCACTATATTTACTCACACATGAAATACAACCAACATCCCACTCATCAATACATTTACTCCTACGGATAACTTATCCTGTTAGCACTGCGCATGTGCAAAAACTGCATATACTGACTCACACATTTTGAGGTGCCCGGCGCTATTTCTCCTGCTGAATAACACCCACTCCTACCTACGTATCAACGTACACAAATACATCATTGGACTGAGCCATAGTGCTGTAAAATTTTCTGTAAAAATAAGAAAAATAAAAAAGAGTACATAGTTCACATTTTTGTTTCTGTTATTTTTACACCAATGGTAGTGCGTCATACTTTTATTTTTCAATGAGAGGCGCGTGTGGTCACTATTTACTCTACGGGGGTGGCGCTTAAATATTAATTTAGTTTGGACGGGTCTTCGCGTGGATACATAGAAGTTTAAATATACATACCTATATTTACTACATATGTATGTATGTATGTATGTATTCATGCGAAATTAAATTAACGAACCAACTGTTGCATTTGTTTTCTATACAGTTATATTTATGAATTTAAAGATAACTTTGGCCTGAAAATAGTTTAATCTTATCTTTACGGAGGGTGTGCTAGACCACCCACCCGTTCACCCTTTGTAAACTGAAGTAAAATGTTTATGTTGTCGGAGATGCTCTATCTTTTCATCGTATTACCGACTTCCGTCTTGGGCCGGAAGTGGGTTAAACTGACCAGACTTTAACCTTGGCAATCTTTTCCAAAATCTGTTCCAAGTTAAAAAGAAAAAAATATTCAATTCGGTTAAAAATTTACTCTTCCAGCCTATTTTGAACAAAATCAGTCGATAATTTCCTACTATGCAACGGCGTAATCTCCCTTCTTGTGGATTGGTCAAAGCACACTGAGATTCCAATCTTCAGTTATGTATTCCACAAACCAGCTTTTGCTCAACAGCTGGTACATGCGCCCCACCAACTCTTCGCCGTCTTAATTTTAAAAGCGGTGACAGCTCTGTAGAAATATATGTTTCTACTCAAATTTTTTTTAAATTTTTTATTTAATTGGAGGGAGCTTTTTTTAAATTTGTTCGAATTTTTTGATAAACAAATCTTTCTTAAAACATTTTTTTATTAATTTTAAAACTGGTGGCAACTCTGCTAACTCTACTTTTTTTCAAAAAGTTCTATGTGGTGGGATGGATTGGATTCTTTTTTTGATTTTATTATAATTTCATGGCAGGTGGCAACTCTAAAAAATTATATTCGGTATCATTTTCTCTAAGAAGTGGTTTAGTTTTAAACCATATTAAATGAAAGTTTAAACTTAATTATAAAATACCTTACTAAAATATGTGTTTGGATTCACATTTTTCTAATATTTTTTTTTTTGGGGTCAGCAATATTTTTAGTTTTATATTAATCAGTTAGTAAATTCGTTTTATTTTGAAGACAGTTTGCAATTCTACTTAACTTTTTCAAAAAAAAAAAAAAATAAACACCTTTAAGAAACAATTTTTATTCAAAAAAATCTCCATTTTTGGAGGTATTTTTAAATCGGTCCAGCTCGCTTAAATCTTAATATTTTCCGAAATATTTTGACGGACGTCTTAAAATATAATAGTTTTTATAATTCCAGTGGAAAAACAGTACCGATTTTTTTTTTTTGAATGGGGAGTGATGCAGTCTAATGTACATACATATATGGGTGTTTTCTTAAAAATGAACACCGAAGAGGCAAGTAAATGAGTTCAAACGACTTTATAACTTTAAATTTCGTTTCGTATGAAAACGCAAAATGGTGGGGAGAAGAACTAAAAAAATTAAAACAAAAATGTATTCAATATGTGTTACTAGTAAAAATATTGTATGGGGGGAAATCGTTGGCTTCCGATTTATTACGTCCGTTATCATATTTTAATTCAAAACTATACCAACAAAACGAATTGATTTTGATTATAAACGAATTCTGCTACTGCTATCAAGTGCTGCTATCACTTCTATCGCTTAGAGTTTGTTGCTTTTTCCATTTTTCCTAATGAAATAATCGTGGTACAAAGCTCAATAAAAAATATTAAAATTATATCATAATAAGCCACAATAACATTGACAAATACAAATGTATTTTGTTTTGGTGCGATACTGGTAATCGATACAGCTATGCAATTTTTACACAACACAAAAGAAGGGGTAACGGTCATTTCCGCATACTTAGCTAAATTTTTGTATTTATTTATTTTTTTTATTATGACACTATTTAAATAAATCAGCGATATGTAAAAGTGGGGTGCTACTTAGGGTCGTTTTTTCAAGTAGGCTTTAAAATTGATCTGCCTTTTATTTAATCACGAATATTGTTTGTTTGAAGGGCAGATAAATTTTATACCTACTTGATAAAACGGCACTTATAATGATTTAGTTTTATATAGGTTCTTAAGTTACGTGTGTATATTATCAGTCGATAGTAGCAGTGTGCCAAAGCTATAAATTTTCTTTATTAAAGCCGCGAATGCTTTTCGAAGAAAATATAAATTGATAACTAGCTGCTAATACCGAAACCGATTATGCTATGTTGTGGGAGACCAACAACACACAGAGTTGTGGCTACGACCCCGATTTTTTTTTTTTTTAAACTTTAAGCCAAGAATTATAAAATTTTCTAAAGTAAGCACTTAAAGCGGACAGCAGAAAATAGTTACACATATGCAATCAGATAAACTTCCAATGGCAATTTTATTTACATACCTTTGTATGTAAATTATGGTGCCTCGGCAAAAAAAATTGCAGTTTTTCTACGGGAATTATAAAACTTATTAGACTTTATAACTTCTGCCAAATTATTTCGGAAAAATATTAAGATTTCCGGGAGCTGACTCGTTTTGAAAATATATCCAAAAATATAATTTTTTATAAGTAAATTTATTTTTTCCTAAAAATCTCCGCATATGATAGAAGAATTGCAGCTTAAAAGGAGTGCATAATTTTACCCGAGCGCACTTGTGCACCAGAGTATATTAACTTTGTTCACATAACGGTTGTTTGTAACAGCCTAAAGGAATCGAGTAAGATATTGACAAATGTATACATAAATGCTCAGAAAGAAAAGAAAAGTCTATTAAGGCATGTCTGTCTGTCCGTCCATAGGTTGTACTTTTCCAAAGTAGGTTGGTATTGAAAATGGGCGAAATCGGACTGTAACCACACCCACTTTGCATAAAACGGTATTTTCGAAAAATGCAAGAACTACGATATTTGAGTAAATATTGGATCCAAATTGTTGAAAATTAGTGTGTGAAGTAGCATTGTGTTAAAAAATATTATTATTATGAAATATTTGAAAAAATGGGCGTGTCCACGCCCACTTATAATGAAATGCTGTATCTCAGTAGCGGCTTCGCCCATGCTTACCAAACTCGATACGAGCCTTGCCTAGGGTCTAGCTAAGAAACATGTGGAAAATCTTTAAAAACGGGCAATAACTACACCCACCCACCATATAACGGTAATATACTGAAGCAAGTAAACTGCGATAAATCAGTAACTACTGATTTTGGATAATTGGCGTGGGGCGCCGGCCACTTATGACCACAGATGTGTAACTCGGTAACCGATTTATGAATTTCTACCAAACTCGGTCCATTTGATAACCTTGGTATGGAAAAGCAATTCGTTGAAAATTATTCAAATCGGACTAAAATTACACCCGCTTTCCGTAGCTGCTTATCATGCAGAGGTACCAAGTTGTATTTTTTTTTTTGTGTGGAGAGTGATGCACCCTAATGTGCATATCTAAGCTTTTACGCGAAACATAAAATACAAAGTTGAAGATGTTTGGTATAAAACTGGCAGAATATTTTGGGCTAAAAATTTATTAGATAATCTCAATATACTAATAACGTTTTTTGAAGTACATTTATGGCATTACATTGTAAAAAGAATTTAACTAAGTCAACTGCCATTGAGCATTTAGTTACGGTCGACACCTTCGCATGTTCGAATTGTGAAATTACAGTTAAGCAATTATGTGCATTGTTTGGGTCTTTGCGCTGCTTTCGGTAGTTGGTGCCGGTTTAGCGGCACCGCTTAGCCAGGCCATTGGCGAAGACCCTGAGCTGATAGCTGGCTACTTTCAAGGCGATATTGTGTTGAGTTATTCGGATCGCAATGGATTACGTAACGAAATTCGACGCTGGCCAAACAGCACTGTCTACTACAAATTCAACGATGGGGTTTTCGGTATGTGGGCGTGATTTTTTTTTTGGTATAACTAAACATACGATATGGATATGTGCTCTTTTGTGTTTAGATGCGGCGCATCGTAATCATATTTTGCGAGGCATGCGAATCTTGGAGGAGGTTTCATGCATCCGCTTTAAGAAAGCCACTGCAGACCAGAAGTATTATGTGAATATCACCAACAACAAAGGCGGATGTTATTCGAATGTTGGTTGGTTGAACCGCGTTCAAACGTATAATCTTCAGCCTCATGCTTTGAATACCGGTTGCTTCCGTCTCGGCACAATCGTACATGAGTTCTTACATACCCTCGGATTTTTCCACATGCAGAGCGCTGCGAATCGTGATGAATATGTGCGCATCGCAACTGAAAACATTCGTCCTGGCAAAGAGAAAAGTTTCAAAAAATACGAAGAGGGCTTTGTCGATGATTTCGATGAGGAATACGATTATGGTAGTGTGCTACATTATTCAGCGTATGCGTTCTCGGTAAATGGCAAAATGACTATAGTACCGTTAAAGGATGAAGCGGTCGGTGTTATGGGTCAGCGACGTGGTTTGAGCAAAAGTGATATCAATAAATTGAATAAAATGTATCGCTGTCCGTTAACAATTTAAAGTAATAAAACTATGAGAGGAAATTTATAAAACTCTAAAATGTTGTGTCAGGTTAATTTTATTATTATTTTTTTTTTTGCAGATAATAATTAAGAAAAGTGGGAAACCCCCCTTAAATTAAAATTCAGTACGAATATTAAAAAAAAAATTTGAAGAATTTTTACACAACATTTTTTTCCACTGTGCGACTTCAAGTGATAGCTAGTTGCCCTTTTCGTCGTCCATATCCACTGCTGCTGACTTTAGTGAGCCCTTAAAGTGAATAAGTGGCGCCAGTTTCGATGTTCCGTGCTTACGAATTTTATTAACTAAACATTTTCACTAGAGTTCGTGTCATTTTCTTTAAACCACTGCCCTTTTTTGCAAGCAAAAAGCGTCATAGCTCCTACTACCTTTTTAAATAAGAAAATCAATTATTTGTGTAATTTTCAGGCGATATGCAATAGAGAAATCTTGTATACTATTTTGAAAAAAATGGGGTGCTAATGGATTAGGGTGGTACAAAATAAGTAAAGTCAGAATTTTAATGCTCTCACCTCCTAGAATTTTTCTTGATCGAAAAAATATACCCCCATTTATTTTATTGAAATTTAAAAATATTTAAAAGCGCTCGAAGTTTTTCATGTATTTTATATGGTATAGAATTATTTTTCGACCGGAAAACTCTGGTTCTCTTCAGGAGACTACCAATAACAATACCCAATTGCGGATATAGCCATTTTTGTATACTAGAGATTTTTTATTTATCCCCCCATTGCATTCTCTGGCATTTTCTAGGGGTTTTGGTAGACCTATAAAATATAGTTACTATCCAAAATGGTTAAATAAATACATAATTGGGCAGGGTGTATGAATTAGCCCCCACTGAATTAACCCCCACCGGGCAAAATGACTTAAGCCCCACCAATTTTACAACGAAATTAAAAATGGCGGAAAGTGGGGCTAAAGTCATTTTCGTGGGGATTAATTCATTTTTTTTTTAGTGGGGATTCTGTCATGTAAGAACCCCCACGTTTGGTGGGGCTTAATTCATTTTGATTGGTGGGGATAAAATCATTTTCGTGGGGTTTAATTCATTTTAATTCCGTGATCTTTTATAAAAATAAAACAAACAGTTAGCAACGTAAAAATATAATACTTTTCAAATTTTATTTAATTTCTTTGCTTTCTTTCTCCATATTTTCGTAAGTCTCCGTTACAAAAAACTATTTGATTAAGTATAACATTATAGCTATAGTACTTGTGAGCGTTTGGAGAATTTTCAAGCCATAAGAGTAAATCTGATATTTTTTTTTGGTGAGTTTTTGTGAACGGTATCCATCGTATTAGTTGAAAGAGTTGCGACTCGCTGATTCCATTAACGAAAGCAAAAACACAAACTATTAATTGCGCCTTATAACTTTTTTTCCAAAAAAAGAATCAATTATAAATCCAGGAACATGTAAGATCTTCCTTGCGTTTATACGATTACTCTCTATTTGTTTCAATTTTTCCATATTCATTTTTAAGCAGAATACGCAGAACTGTTTTTAATAATCACTCCATTAAGATTGAATTGTCAAAGATTTTTCCTTTTACGAAAGGTTAAAATCACTAATAGTGCACATTTCGTAAAAGGAGAAACCATAATTTTGTAAATTATAAAATAATAGAAGGGAATTTTTCCTTTTACGAAAGGTTAAAATCACTAATAGTGCACATTTCGTAAAAGGAGAAACCATAATTTTGTAAATAATCTATATATATAAAATTCAAATTATGTATGTACCTATAGACAC
>NW_023458556.1:27640351-27655279 GCF_013731165.1 Rhagoletis pomonella
AATACATTTAAGGCGCAGCGAAGCACGCCGGGTAATTGCTAGTCATATAATAAAAATCCATCTCTTACAACTATTTTTTCATGGGATAGTGAATTTGCTGCTGGGTTTTTTTTGCATTCAATAATAGAGCGTAAACTAACTGTTAAACCGGTTTTGCATTCAATTGGCTAATAAGTCATTTCCGTGGGGATTAATTCCTTTTTTTTCCTGGGGATTCTGTCATGTAAGAACCCCCACGTTTGGTGGGGCTTAATTCATTTCGATTGGTGGGGATAAAATCATTTTCGTGGGGTTTAATTCATTTTTTTTTTGTGGGGATTCTGTCATTTTTGGTGGGGAAAGATTCACTGAGACATTGGTGGGGCTTAAGTCATTTTGCCCGGTGGGGGTTAATTCAGTGGGGGCTAATTCATACACCCAATTGGGCATTATTACTGGGAATCTCTTGAAGAGAAAGAGAGTTTTCCGATCGAAAAATATTTGGGGTATTCACAAAGGTGTCGTAAGTGTCGTATTGTTGTATATCGTAAACTTTAAACGCCTGAAAAGTATATTAAGAAGGTTCGCAAAGTACCATCAAAGTCATATTATGAATTTTCGCAGTGTTAAAAAATAGTTGGTTGTGGTTTCAAGTTCTCTAAACATTTATTTAAGCTTTTAAAGTTTACGACATACAACAATACGACACTTACGACACCCTTGAGAATCCCTCAATTGATATTCAAGAATTCTATAGCGTTTCTACAAAAAGTTGTTTTCCCCCTTATTAAATACATGGAAAATTTTGAGCGCTTTGAGGGATCTCTAAGGGGGTATATTTTTCGATATAGAATAATCCTTGAGGGGTGAGAGCATAAAAATTCGGATTTTACTTTTTCACTTCCAATTTTTGACCACCCTGATAACTTATTCTCAAAAATCGACGGGATTTTTTATCAACTTTAAAATTGCAATTCATTGTGTCTAGCGACGATATGGTGTTTGTTGTATAATCAGCTAGGCTTTTATAAAAAAAATAATATATATTAAATAAACGAAAGACAAATAGTCAAAAGCGGTCAAAATATCGCACTGCTATTAATTTGTGGACCACTGTAGGCTGTGATCTGGAAAGTAAGAATCAATAATTTAAGAGCAGTTCTTTACGATTTTTTTTTTACAGGTTGCTACCTGTTCGAAAATTTAAAATGAGTTCTATTAAAAATTCCAGTGAAATATTTCACTATGGACACAGCATACATAATATTATTATGTATGTATGCAGTGTAAAGACTAGCTACGAAGTGTAAATAATTTTATATTCTAAAATTTCCTATTTAGTTGAAATTAGACGCATTGACCATATTCCGGAACCTTGAGAAAATAAGTCAGTGTTGGAAATAAAATGTATATTTTTTTTTATATAATTTATTTCCTTTTTTATTGCACTTGAAATCATAAAGTTACACCGAACCTCATGCGGGCGGAACTGCGGGTAAAAGCTAGTAATACATGCATACATACATATGTACATACATATATACTCTATACTCTTTACTTAACAAAAATTGTGTCAAACCTCAAGTGAATAATAAATTATCAAGATAGAGACGTATGTATGTATGCTTTATATATATCATTCAGCTATCAATATTTTAGTGGACAATGTTGCAGTCAGTGAACCATTCCACGCATCGTTCCAATACGTCAAATTGCCCCTCGCTTTTCAACCGCTCATAGGTACTCACAGTATGGCCACTCATCTCTGCTTTGCGCTTAAAAACAATACGTAATTCCCAATGCAATCAAGTACAGACAACAAACAGTAGTACCCGCATCAGCAGGCAAATCAAAGCGAAGAGTTGAACAACAGCAGTAGATGAAGGCAATCATTGTACACAATGCATATGTATGTATTTATATGTAAAACATGCGTATGGAATACAATGCAATAAACCAAAGGAAGAGGACAATTAATATATTTTCTTTTTTTTTCTTACTCTCGCTACTTATTTTTAAAGATTTTATTACTTGTTTATGATGACACTTGTGCCGTGAATGCTGCTGCTGCTGTTGCGGTTATTGGTTTACAAAGGCGCATACAAGCGTGCATTTGTTTAAGTGCCTTTATGCTGCTGTTGTTGGCGTTGATTTCTTTTGTTTATTTATGTTTTTTGTTTTACTTTGTCCCATTGGGCGTTTCATGTGATGCGAAAAACTTTTACAAGCACGTAATCGAAAAAGTTTTTACGTTTATTCGAACGCAACAACTCTTACCTTCAGATTTCATTTCACTCGACAAGAGGGTGTACTTATCCAAACTTATATATGCATATAGTTATGTAGACATATGTGCATAGGTACATACATACATATATGTTGTGGCTATAGCTGAGTGTGCAGAGATGCTTGCTACTATTTGTTAGCTTTCAGGGGACTCCGGGTTCGAATGCCATTAGACGGAACTTATATGTAATTTTGGGCGAAAAATTCTCCAAAAATAAAACTGCTTAAAGTAAACAAAAGGTATTTAGGCGCCGAATGATATGTGGTTTAGTTTGAAACAAAGGGGATATTGTTTTTTTTCTTTAGAAATAGGAGAGCAGGAGTATACTGGGAGCAAATAAATATTTTAAAATTATTTGTATCGTTCAGTAAAATTATGTAACTACATATATTTTTCCACTTTGATTTTTACTTCAAACTTAGCTCAGAACCCGATGACAATGCCATATGAAACTGAATTAATCCGCTAGGTGGCACAGGTGGCGAGGTATTTGCCAACCCCGTATTTATATCCCGATATGGTTCACATTTAGATCATATGTTACTTATATGAAAAGAAATAACACCGTAAAAAATTTTTCCGGTAGGTGGCGCAGGATACCAGTTATTTGGCAAACCCGTATTTCCTGTCTGATTTAGTTCGTATTTAAAATATACATTACATACATGGAAAGCAGTAAACCCACAAAAATTTTGCCCGATAGGTGGAGCAGCAGTCGATATTTTTGGAAAATTCGTATTTATGGTCCGATTTGTTTCATATATTGAACATCTATTAATTATATGGAAATAAATACCTCCCCAACAAATTCAGCCGTTAGGTGGTACGGAGGCGAGTTTTCTTTTGGTTACTTACCACTAATAAAAGCTTGTCTTGAAAAAACTTGAATTTCTTGTTACCTAAATAAGTTCGCTTGAAATTCATATACACTCAGTGCTAATTCGCCCTGCAAAATCTCAAAGATGCATTGATTTTCGAAATCGAAACCAAAATTGAATCGCTATCGGCTTATTCGGACGCAAGCACATTTTTTCTCAAACCGTACCGGAAAACTAGTGATTATTAATTTAAAAACACCACCGACTCTACTTCTCATATAACTATTTAGGAGTACCGGTAATTTCTTCAAACTTTTTGTCAGGCGGTGCGGTCTAATTGCGTAAGAACTAGAATTGCGAGCCAAGTGAGTTTGGATATCGAAGCCATTAATCTAAGCCATTTAAAGTTCAGTTCAATTCAAGACACCCTGTACTGTCCTGTTGCTTTTAATTTACCAGTAGTCAATGTCCTTGGATTCTTAGACTTTTACATATTTAAGTGCCGATTTGGCTGCCACCGACTGGACGAAACGGCGCAGTTACCTTTGCTAACTAAACTAAATCAGCTATTTAGTACTTAAATTACGTTGTACTATAATGTGAATCCTCGTCGATTAGGGTAAAAAACGAACTTAACAGGTCTTTGATTGGCTCGCCTTCAGTGCCAATAACGTTTCTCGAAAATTTTAAATATATTACTTTTTAACTTTTTTTTTCTTTATTGTTTTATTTTTCATATGGCGCGGGCCCCCTGGCTAGCGCCTATGTAGCCTGTGCTTAAGTCCGGCCCTGTATACATATTTTCACTAAGTAGTATTTGAAACTACAAAGTACCTAATTTTAGTAAAAGTCACAATTTAATCACTTCACTTCACTACCAATTTATTAATATTAGTAGAAATTGTAATTGTTGTGCCTACATGCAGATGTACATATATATGTATGTAATATCTATGTACATATATATTGGAGCATGTGTATAAGTATAACGACTGCAAAAATGAACAATGACAATATTGATGGTGTAATTATAAATTTATTGTTGCATTAATTAAATTTATCACGCTGTGGTTTTAAGCCATTCACTATTGTTGTAATCTGCCAAAAATCGCATTTAGTGACTGCGCAAATATGAAAAAGACAGCAGGTATATATGGGTCAGTTCCAAGCAAAGCGACATGGCAAGTGTTTTTTTTTATTTTTTTAAGATTGATAAATTAATCCTCTGAAATCATTTGCTGGCGTGAAAATTTGTGGAGAATACGAAACTGCTTTCAGGGTCTTCAAGAAATATATTTTTTCTTTTTTTTTGCATTTTTGTAAAATATTTTCCAGAATGTCGCTTTTTTAAAAGTAATGTAAGTTTATAAACTGGTAGAAAAAGGTGTACTAACCGATAAGCATTGTACTGATTTTTAACATTAAAAACATGCTTTTTAAACATTTGCATATCACTTTAAAACTCATTTATCAGATAAGCTAATTTTAAAGCTTTTTCTGCATTCTTCATGACATTTACGTGGGGCTTTTCTTGGGAGGCAGGTTTTTTGTTTAATCTTTCTTCGGCAACCACTTCCCATATATATTCCATTTGAACACTTCTTCCAGAAATAAGCTTTTTAAATATAAAAATCCTTTTCCATCTAAAAGTGACATTCTGGAAATATTTCAAATTTTTTTGTTTTTTTTTTTCTAAGTCATATTTGACGAAAATATAAAATCAAGGAAATCATTGAAACTCCTGAATCAATACACCGATATTGGTTATTGGTAATTATCATACTTTTAAGAATTTTTTGCATAAAAAACTGGGTGACATTTAGGAAATATTCAGCCGTACTTGCCATGGTGCAACCATAAAAAAATTTAAAAAGAGGGGATAAAAAAATATCACTTTATTTGGAAACGCCCCATATACATAAGTACTTACCTTAAAAACACATTGGTTACATATGAAAGCCCATTTACCACAGCGAATATTTGAACTCAATTGGCTGTTCTGTAGTGGTTGCTTTAGTTGGCAAAAAATTAGTGTGACGTTAATGAAGTTGTGGTAGCGGTATATTGATGGCGTTACAGAGTCACACAGAATTTTCCTGTGGCCTTTTTATAGGTAAAAATTAAATTATACTATATGTATGAATACAGAGTTGTTTGTGACGATCAATTAAATACTGTGATGGTTGCATACAATAAAGAGCTTTTGAATATGTTGGAAACAATCAATTTAATTGAATTAATTTATCTGCCCTCTAACACACATTTTGCTCCGAAAAAATGTGTTTGAAGGGCAGACCAATTTTAAAATGAGAAAACGGCTCTAAGAGTTTTAAATCGGTACGCGAAACAAATAAATATATGTACCTACCTTTTCCGCCTAAATATATTATGTATTGTATTGTAATATCTATTTTCATATTGCTGCTAAAAATTGGTCAACATTTTTCGATTGGTAAATAGCTATGTGAAAAGATATTTTTGGTCTTTCGGCTGGTGTAGAAAACTCTGAACGCTGATACGTTTCTAGCTTTCTTGACGTGCGACCTCTCTGAGTAGGCTACATCGACTCGTAACGCTACCTTGTTGTCGATAGAGTCCACATGCGCCAGCCAGCACGACAAAAGCTTGACATCGAACTTTGCAGTTACAACTTACAGCCGAGAGATTTCCAAATCGCGTCACAATCCCGCAAAATCTCTGCAAAACCAATATGTCTGTGTAGAGTAACGTACTGTAACTTTCAACTCCATACAAAGAAAGGGGAAAGACTTCTCTGAGCCAGTTGAGGTTCAAAGAGGTTTTAGATACTTAAGGCGAGTCACTCGCATGCAACGTTTTCAATTTAATATTTGAAAACTTAAAAAGAGCAGTAGCTGATGTTAGCATCGTCAGCCTGAAACCAGGGACTTCAGCGATACGTTTTCCAGTTTAGAAAAATAAACAAAAATGGTGGGTCTGACCATGAATGAGGACAGGACAAATTACCTCTGGAACACATGTCACTGTTGGCAGTTATAGCTTTTGAAGTAGTGTAGGACTTTTACTGCCTATAGATCAAGCTAAGCATAACACTTGCCAACAGGCCGCTACTTTGGGCTCGGTAGGCAATTGGGAAGCAGAACTTCCTCTCGACAAACGAAAACTACGCTCTACAAGTCTTTCGTCATGAGCATTCTTTATATATCGAGCAAAGTCAGAAGCTGTTTGGGTGCTTTTAATATAACTTCTCTAAGGCTAAGTGTTCCCCTCCTTAGGTATTTCAGGCGCCGCAAATGTATGCTCCGACGTTCGTACAGATTTTGTTTATTTTTTGACCGAACTTGGGGGTCGTCTTTTTACAATATTTGTCTAATTTGCAGCATAAACAGTCTACCTATATCGATGTTCTTATCTCGAGGGGACAATTTTTTTTTTGTTCCATAGTTCATTAAACTTACGTTCTAGTATCTACTTACCCACCAGATCTCAGTTCCTACTACTCTAGCGTACCAACGCAATGACAATAAATTAAAGCTCGCCAAGAGTCATTAAACTTTTGCTAAGGAAGTACTGCGCTCCGAAGGCAATTTCGATTTTATTTTTTGCATTTTCCGTCATATCATCGGCATTAAAAATTTTGTACGTGCCTTCCATATATCAAAAAATGTTCGATGCCTTTACATCTACCTATTCTGGTGGATACATTTAAGTGCTTTTTAATTATATCTTAATTAATTTATAGTTTTTTTTATTATTATTAAAATGTCGCTCTATGTTATAAAGGCTTAGATTTCAAACATTTTAAGCAGATTTGCTCTCTACGATTAGTTTGGTGTAAATGCGATATTATGGAACAAGGTTTTGAACATGATTTCCCACTTATAATTTGTTAGAGCAGCTTTCATAAAGAAAGAACAGTAAGCAATGTAAAGTGTGCCAGTAAATCTCCTGAAATGATTGCAAATTTTTTAACTAGCACAAACTTAGCAAAAAAAAAACTTAGATACTTAACACTTTTACTAGCATGTAAAGTGTGAAAAACTTGTAATTAAATTCCTTCAATGTCATTATTAAAATTTATTGATTTCAAGTCAGCAACTTTTCGCGCTAAAGGCATGCGTCGTCGAAGTGATTTCAATGCTAATTAAGTGTGTACTCCAAGTACAAATACATGCACAAGTACTTACGTAAGTACATAGTAAAGTTATTAAAGTAAAAGTTTTATCGGAAGTGTTGTTGCGCCAACGTTGATTGCATAAGTGTCGCCTTGCAATATTTATGAAACGCGCGCGCAACGCTGTCAGCTGCAGTGACAGCGAAAAGAGGAAGAGCAAAAAGAAGCACAGTCCCAGCAAAAAATCGGTAATCGCTTTTAGTGGTAACGTGTTCTAGAAGGCATAGCGTTATAATGCCTTCGAATTTTTTCATTTCTTTTAGGCATTGCCGGTAATGCAAAGTAGAATGTCCAACAATATCTTATTTATTTCGCTTCTTTGTTTGATTTCGGGGAATGCAAAGCAGAATGTCCTATAATATTTCTTTTTAATTCGTTTCTTTGCTTCATTTCCGGAAATGCAAAGTAGAATGTCCTCCAATATTTTATTTGTTTCGCTTCTTTGCTTCATTTCAGGGAATGCAAAGTAGAATGTCCTACAATATTTTTTTTTTTATTTCGCTTCTTTTCTTCATTTCGGAGAATGCAAAGTAGAATGCTGCATCGAAGTCAGCTGAAAAATAGAATGAATATCCAAAAATTCTTTTTCTACCGTTACTTTATGTGGAAATTTGTCTCGCATAAAAATCAGGTTTTGCTTTGTTCAATTTGCAGCGAAGTTGAAGTCAGTCAATGAAGTGAAGTACAAGAGAGAGGAAGTACAATTTTAAGCTTAATTAAATATGCATGTATGTACATACCGATCTTTAAGAAAATCTAAATACCTAAATAAATACATATGTATGTATAAAAGCTGATTTATAAAAATTTTAATTAATTTTAATCGTTTAACACATTTTCTGATTTCAATTTAATATAAATAAGTATGTACTTATATAGGCATTCTACATTAGTTTCTCTGTAAGGCATTCTTTGTTCGCTTCTCTGGATTCTGTTTATCCATGCGTTCTCCCTTCGTTTAGAGGTAATGCTGCGAGTAAGGGCTTACCTCCAATGACATGCCCATGTTAAAATAAGGCCTTCTTGAAGCGATAGGGGAAGCGATTCCCATCGCCTAGCTCGTTTCCACTTTCGTTTCTGTGGTAATCGTGTTTTTTGCTGGGAGTGGCGGCAGTAGCACAAGCAACAGACAACTTTCACAAGTACTACATCCTACATAAGTTCATACGTACATAGCACAGCGAAAGCAGTGAAAATGAAAATCAACTGACAACTTATAGCAATACCAAGAAGTTTTTTTTGAAATTATTAATGCTTTTTTGTTAATATTTCCCCATTTTTACTTTTTATTTTTTTTTTTAATAGAAAGTTTAATATTTGCTTGAAAAAAGTCGCATGCAAACTTAACGAGCAATGCGAGCGCCTTGAAAGTGGCGCTGCTACGCCAATAAGCTGTTGATGTTGGCTTCAAAAATTCAAGTTATGAAAGTTAAAAAACGATTGTGATTGAAATAACCGACAGGCGCGAAATTTCCGCACATTAATGCCAGTGCATTGTGCTGAAAAATTCGTATTAAATTCAATTCATTCAATTTCATTTTAATTAAAAATTTAAAAATCCTTTTAGCACTCATTACGGTGCGATTTATTTGCATTTATGTGTAAATTTTCGTACGCCGGCACTTTGTGTAATTGATTATTGCGTTGGCGCCGGCAATTTGTAGCAAATAATTGTTGCACTTTCCACTGCCAGCATCGCATTTTAAAATGCCGTACATGTTGGCAGCTTATTGTTTATCATTAAATGTAATTACATTTTAATGAAAATGGTAAACACGTTTGTTTTTGTACAGTGGCCAAGCGGATGGCGGGCAGTTCCGTTGTATACATACTTATGCACATATGTATGTATGAATGCTTGTAAATACGTATGTAAATATACATACATATAGTACATACATACTATATATGTATGTAGATATAGATATGTATGCATATGCACGATTTATGGGAGTTTGCACTAAGCTTATCTTAAATTCAGAACTGAAGTGAAAACAGCAAAATTTTAAGACATTCATATTACAGGGGTGAACTAGGCCTCAGTTGGAACCCGGTTCGATGATATCTAATCCTCGACTATCCCAAAAATGATAAATTTAACGAGTTTTTTTAACAGCCTCCTTCTAGGCAGTCGTTGGCAAATCTGCAAATGCGCATTTGCGATTAAAGGGGTTTTATTATATACTAGTGTTCGTGCAGCGGTTGAAATTCAACTGCTAAAATTAAGGGGAGTTGATGTGAGTTGAGTTGGGTTAAGGTGAGTTGAGGTAAAATAGCATAAGTTGGGATGGGTTAAAATAATATTACATAGCATCACATACCATAACGTAACATAACATACCACAACATAACATACCATAACAAAAGACATCGCGTATTCTTAAGTTGTATCTCCTTTTTTATCATCTTCATCTTTGTCTCTATCGTTTTTTATGTGTTCATCTTCATCTTCATCTTCATCTTCGTCTTCATCTTCATCTTCATCTTCATCGTCATCTTCATCTTCAATCTTCATCTTCATCTTCACCTTCATCTCCATCTTCATCTTCATCTTTATATTTTCGTTTATACTGATCTTCATCACTCTTCACTCGCTATCGTCTATCCGTGCTAGCTAACTTTGTTGTTGCTTTCACATGCAAAATTTTTCGTTAAGCGACCGGAACTCAACCATAGCAAGCGGCGAAGTGGCGAATCGATGACGGCTATTCCTAAACTGCTGCTTAGGATGTTCCTGTAAATCAGTATCAATATTAAAGCATACATTTAGGAGGCATTTCCGGCCCAACCATGTACATTGTACATGCATGGCATTGGTATTGGTGTCACTTTTGAATTGATTTTTTCGCTTTATGTGACGCAAATTTTAAAAATTGCCTGCACATCAGCATCAAAATACCTTTCTAATGATATATAATTGTTTATACCTCATAAGTATAGTTTAGCCGTAAAAGGGGCGTAAATTCGGCGACAATTTGGTTTTTTTTTACGCCCGACGCGTTCATTAAACGCGAAAACTTTCATTCTTTTTCTTCAAAATTCTATACCTCAGAGACATTTTAGGGTATAATCTTGGTCAATGATGGTTTTTCTTACTTACTCCCACCAGCGAGGTAGTTCGTGCCACTAAACTAAGTTTTTCATGAAATTCTCGTTTTTTTGTCGTAATCACGTAAATAACAAGAGCTACAGAAAAGATGTAAATTACTACGTTTATACGCACAGAATAATCGACTTAATTGAAAGCGCATTGACACCGTACACATTTCGCTCTAGTGTTTATACTTACGGCTTTATATCGGCATCAAAGTAACCGTCTTCAAAAGCAAACAAAATAAGCTGTTTTCATTTGACATTTTATAAGTTAACATAATGGAAAGTGATACAAATCTAGTTTTATTCGGCATTATAAAATCGTGGCAAAGAAATAGAACGATTATTATTAATCAGCTTTTAAATACTGATGCGATTATTTGGAATTTGAGCGGAACAGCTGATCTCCAATTCGCTTTGAGTGAGAGCGGTGTTTATACACTCTTTCTAACTGTCTGGAGAAATAAACTACCGATTTGAAATGGAGTGTGAGCCAAAACACTTCGCTCTTTCAAAGCGAATTGAAATTCAGTTTATACATATGTTTTGAATCGCGGCGAAATGCATTAAAGCGACTTATGCATGCGTATAAACGTAGTAAATGACAGAGTTGTAGAAAATTCAATTTCCTACCAAAACGTCCAAGATTACTAAATCGCTAACATCGATATTTATTGCTTTGAAGTTCATAAACAAGTTCTACAATTCAATAATCTATAAAAATTTCGAACTACCTCATCTTCAAATCCCGATATCTCCAGAAGTATCGTTGTTAGCGAACTTTTTTCTGGAACTTTTTTGTAGGAAATTAAATTTCCTACAAGTTAATTACAATTTTTCTATAGCTCTTGTTATTTACGAGATAAAGGCAAAAAAAGACGAGAATTTCATGAAAAAAAATTGGGTTTAGTGACCCGTACTACCTCGCTGGTGGAAGTAAGGTTGCACCTCAATGGAAATTTTTGTGGAGCATTCAATTATAAAGACATCCTACCATTGACCAAGAATATACCATAAAATGCCTCTGAGCTATAGAATATTTGAGAAAAACAATCAAAGTTTGTGTCTATTTTGAAGGGGAAATTTTTGCAGGCCTTGATCGAGCACTTAATATTAATACTATTTAGGGCACAAATTTTCAGGGAGCTTGTTTATAGGTATTTTCCACAAAATTTCGAGGTGGAAGTAAAAAAAAAAATGTTGCCGAAAAAATATGTAAAATATTCCTAAAAATTGGCCATATGTGTAAGTGGAATATTTGGCAATTTTTACAATATTTGCAAACTTTCGCAATCAGTGGAAAATAACGATTGCATAATCTCGGAGATGCTGTGCGTATGCATGCTTATGCGTCATAGAGCAGATCCTTCAATTCTGCATCCATGAGGCGACAACGAAAGCAAAAGTGCCAACAAACGATGGAAGGACAAGACAAAAGAATATGTGTGCACTTGGGATGAACTACTGGCTAAGCTTTATAAAGGAGGAAGGAAATTGGAGAGGTTTTTTAGGCTCGACCCAAGTTGACCAGTGGTTGCGCAAAATAACAAAAAAACCAGTTCTACTCCCATCTTCTGCTATGCGCCTCCAAAAAGGTTTATTTCTTTGCAAAATTTTTCGTGATTAAAATAAATCGAAATTCTAATTGGAAATTGTGAACAGCTTCCGCATACAAATATGCAAAAATATGTTTAAAATCCCACATAACAAAATCTACACTGTTGAAACCACAAACACAGCCAGAGTAGTAACAAACAAAAGCAAAACTATTGGCGGCGATGCTATGCTTTATTTGCATCACCGGGAAAACCGACAACAAAATGACAATGAATACAATGAAAAAGAGAAGAGCAGGAAATGCCGACACGCTCAGCTGACAACGGACAGACAGCATGTGACGGTTATTTGCTTAGAATGTCGGTACAAGAATGTAAATCATTTATTATGCCAACACCTGCAAGGTATGCAACAAACTCTAACTCAAAACAATTACACAAACAATACGTAGTACATACAAAAGAGATGTAGAACAGTGCCAGCGCAATGCGAGCAAACACATCGAGAGAAACTATGTGAGTGAATTTTTTTTATTTTTTGCCGCAACAGGAATGGGTGCAAAACAAATTAAATTTTACCAGGAAATAGACAACAAACTAACTATGAAAATATTTTCGAAAGGCTTTCTGCTTGAATGCAGGGTAACCGAGGCAACGACCTAAGCAGCAACACGCGCTCTCTCACATTCCCAGCTGGAAGGAGATGTGGACGCATAGCCGGTGTGCCCAAAGTGTAAACAACATTGGACCTTTTGCTAAAACATACTATGTTAAAACAACAAAAAATATATGTATGTACATAACATAGATGTGAGTGTGAAGGTGTTGCTTTTGCATACTCTTGCATACCACTGAGACATTCGTCGGCCACATAAAACAAATGAAGCAAATGTAAAGAATTTGTGCACTAAAAACGGTAGAACAAAGCAATGTAAAGGTAGAAATGAAGTGGTGAACGGGGAGGGGGAAGTGAAGTGTAGAGTGCAGAGTATGGGACAAACGGACACTATATTGTTTGTGTATCTACATACAACAAAAACCGCAAGCCACAAAACGCAATAAGGAAAGGAAGGAACTATGCAATTCTGGTGACGAACAGTGGTCTGAATGGAACATTTAGCGGGACAAAATACTAAAAATTAAAACTGTGAACTTTGTACTACAACCGAATTTAATTTCTTAGGAATGCCTAAAACGAAGGCCACTCTAGGATTTACATGAATGTCCAAACTGCCGGTAGGTGGCGCAGGAGTTGAGTTATTCCAAAAAAAATTATTTCTGGTCCGATTTGCTTTAGATTCCAAACACACGTTAATAAAATTAGGAGAAATATACCTGCAAATTTGGACCCGATAGGGGGCTCTAGAGTCGAGTTATTTCAATTTTTGTATGAACCTCTCTCTGAATGCCTGTTTTGGTTTCGCTATCTACATTTATATTAACAAGCTACTGAACTCCCATACAAATCTGTCATTTTGATTAACCAGTTTAATAAGATATTTTAACATGGGTGTCAAGCTAAAGCGGTTTAAAAAAGCTTGTTTTCAAAGGTGTATTTTAAGAGAGTTAAGGAAGTCAAAATCAATTTAATTAACAATCTGAATTAAATATTCTTTATGAGTATCAAAAGAGAGAAAGGTATAAGAAAACTCTATTTCGAAAATATTTTTGAAGAGCGTTGCCACTTTTCAGAAATTTAAAATCAATTTAAATCAAGTTTTTTCAGGGTTCGTATTTGCACACACATGTGCAGCACATCCTAACATTTTACGCTCACACACGTGTGCTGTGCATATAAAAAATTAAAAACTTGCTCATATCACATGTTTGTGCTGTTTGGTAAAAAGCACGGGCACATGTGTGTACTTTATTTTTATTAATATAAAGCACACGCACATGTGTGTGCTTTGGGTAGAGAAACTTCCCCGCAAACATATTCTGAGCGTTCAGAATATATGAGTCCGAAAGGTGTCCTAGGTAGGTAAGAAATATGAGTTTTAAAAACAAAAAATTGTTTACTCTTATATGAATCTTTTAGGATTCATATATGAGCCAAGTTATGAGCCAGCACCTTGTGCCAATATAAAAACAATAAAGATTTGATCTAAACTTGTTTATACAGAAATTGAAAATAATTAGAAAACAAAAAATGAACAAAATTTAGCTTCAGCTGCTGCTATTGAATGCATGTTGGAATGTGTATATGCATGTAAGTATGTATGTATGTTATTTGCAAGGACTTTTTGCGGAATGCCTTTGCAAATATAGTGAGTTGAATAAGACTCAAAGAGCAACCTAAAATAAGAGTCCAAAATGAGCCGTATATGAGGCCAATAAGAGTCCAATATGACTCATATTGAGGCTCATTTGATGTATGAATTTAAGCTCATATAAGTCGACATTCGTAGGAAGGGAAACACACTCATATCGGACTCTTAAATGAGCTCATTATGAGCGTAATAGCTCCGAAATAGGACTCCTTAAAGACTCATTTATGACTCCAAATGTTTGCTGGGTTATACACTTCGTTTCTATCTCAAATCTTAAAATAATTTTTTAATATGTTTTCTGTCATTTAAAAAACAAACAACACCTCACTTTTTATTGAATTTTCTTTCAAAAAATAACGTTTAATAAACAAATTCTTTTAAAAATATATTATGTGCATGTGCATGGGCTGAAATTTGTACAAAAATCGGCTCACACACATGTGCATGTGCTTAATAACAAACAGCACACACTTTTCTGTGAACAGAGTTTGTTTTCCACTTATACACACACATGTGTATGAGCAGTGAGTACAAGTTGAATGTGTTTCTGGCGTGTGTGTGAGCAGAGCATGTGTGTGCAAATACGAACCCTGAGTTTTTTAACTAATTAAATTTAATATATATGTGTACCAAACGAAGAAGAGTAAGACAACTCGAAATCTAAAATATTTTTGAAAAGCGTTGCCATCTGTTTGGAAATTCGAAATAACTTTAATTAAGTTGAATGAAATCTATATATATAAAATTCAAATTATGTATGTACCTATAGACA
>NW_023458556.1:27655379-27662365 GCF_013731165.1 Rhagoletis pomonella
TCTTTATCTTTATCTTTATCTTTATCTTTATCTTTATCTTTATCTTTGTCTTTGTCTTTGTCTTTATCTTTATCTTAATCTTAATCTTAATCTTTGTCTTTATCTTTATCTTTATCTTTATCTTATCTTTATCTTTATCTTTATCTTTATCTTTATCTTGTTTTCTGTTCACGCATTCGCCATATACCGCCTTCATGTGACGCAAGTATCTCCAAACTCGATTAAGAAGCTTTACTTAAAAAATTTTTAATATTTAACTATAAATATTAAAAAAAAACTCCACGAAAACCAAAAAGCATGCACAATTTGCACCTGTACATAAATACATAAATATGTATATATGCAGTCACTCGAAATCCTACAATTTATTCAAATATTTTGGTGTTTAACGTCGTTTTGTTAGCCAATTTCTGTAGTTAAATTTAACTTGCAGTATCCGTTACAAACTTTCGATGGCGCAAAGTTATTACAGCTTGGTGTTTTTTTTTGTAGCGGAAATGTTGGTGATTCCCGCACAGGAAGTCGAAATTTCCGATTGTATGGCGCGATCACGCGAACTTCTGCTCTCTCTTCCGCTACCCTCATTTACTAGAAGTATTGTTGGTAGTACAAATAAATACTCTGAAATAAATTTTCGTAATAGTTTTGAGTTGATTTTTTGCGGAAAGACTTAAACTATTTTATCGTTGAATTTAATTGCTGTAAAACATGGCATTAGTGCCAGTGCAATGGCTGATAAATTTGGATAATAAGAAAAGGAATTAAAATAAAAAGATTGGCCAAAATACAAATACAGTAAAAACAACTAAATAGTACTTCCTGATATGTCTTCCTACATATTACTTTGTGGTCATTTATTTCGTCAAAAACTTTTTCCAATCTACTTAGGAACACAAGCGCCATTTTATTCTTCTTATTTGGCGCTCTAACACCTTAAGCGATTTTGGCCGAGTTTTTATTAGTATCGCATCTTCAATATGGAACCATGGTATTAAATGTACTACGATAGACAGGTTAAGATTTTTTGCTGGTCATAAAAAAATACAAAACTCCCACTTCTTTTGATAACTCCAGACCCCTGTTGGGAAAAGCTGCTTCTTCATGTCCTGGGAAGGCAAAGGAAGACACCATGTTCATCCAAAAAAATGTTATGACCTGGAAAAGGTAGAAAACCCATGGGACCTTGCGACGCTTTGCCAAAGCTGCCATGTAAAAATCCGCAAACAACGATGAACCAATGGCACACTTCCACAGCTTTGGTTGAACGCACGCTTCGAGGACCAACTGACAACTTTCTAGTAGCCGTGAAGCTACACGTTGCTTTCTATGGAGCAAAAAATGTGCACCCAGCAATGCAGGAGAAGCTCAACGTCGGAAATCGACAAACAAAACTGATCGTCAGCATTATCACTACTTGACTCCTAAACCTCCTGAGTTTATGCGTGAATGGAATCAGCTTGAAAAAGGTCGAATAGGTAGAACGACCAAAATATTTATCAGAAAATAAGCTGACAGGCGACTTTTCGCAAGAAAAACAACAGATTTTACTTTAATTGTATTAATTAGTTTTTAAATTTTAATCCTTATTTACATTTGCCAGCAGTGTAAACTTTGAGAGAAAAGTTCATTTGGCACGCAGGTCTTTCGCCAGTTAATTTATTCCATATCTTCTGTAACCATAGGCTAATTTTCTCCATTTTGAGTATCTTATACTCCCCCTTTTGTCCAACATAAGGCCTCATACTCATAAATCGAATAGACTCGGAACTGTTGACTAGGACGACCATTCATTCGACCAACCTTATACATTTTTTTCTTTTTTGTATTTTTTTTTTATACAAAGCCTAGAAAAAATACACCTGAAATAGACTTGCCTGCCAAATGAAGTTTTCTCTCAAAGTTTAAACTGCTGGCAAATGTAAATAGGGATTAAAATTTAATTTACCAACAACTTGTACTTTGACATTATAGTAGTAGTATCTAGTAGACATTGGGAAGTAAAGTCTCGTCGTAGAAAAATCACCTTCTATGGGACATTCATCATACCTCTGCTGGTATATGACGCAGAACTATGGACAATAGACAACATCCGATAGGGCGATATTGGAGTAGTCGAGATTTTCCGGGCCCTTGCGCGTTGGCGACGGCGAATATGTACCACTGACGCTGGGACGATGAACTTTATGAGCTTTATAACGATATAGACATAGTGCGGCGGAGTAAAATACAGCGGCTCCGCTGAGTCGGCCATATCGTACGAATTTACAGAAACGCTCCCGCTCTGAAAGTATACAACGGGATCGTCATGCTGGTAGCAGACGACGAGAAAATCATCTGCGTGGCAAGACCAGTTAGGGACTTCGTTTGGCATTTCCAGTTGGCTTCACTTAGTATGGAATAAAAGCGACTGGCGTACTTTATTGAAGCAAGAAAAAGAATGAAACTTGATCGAATCGGCACATTTTGATTTGCAGCATTGCTTTAGTTTCATTCCATAGCTTCTCAATTCATCTTAGTGCCATTTTAAGTTAGTGCTGAGATACTTTAATATATATTTGGTACAGAGTTTAAATGAACGAATTCGGTAGGGCTTAATAAGATCTTCAAAAAAGGGCTTACGAGAAGAACACAAAAGGAAGGCTTATATTCAATACTCTCTATCTGACAAAGCTTCAAAGGGCAGAGAATAGGCAATTTTTGCCTCACAAGAGTGTGTCATTTTAAGAAACGAACACAAAATTTTCTAAAATTTATTTTAGAATCGAACACGAAAAGAGAAAGGGGCAACATTTTTTAGTAAAATCAAAGTTTCAACTCATTTCGCAAGTAAATAGTACGTTGCTAAAAAATTTGTAATAAAAAACTTTAAATTAAATTTGAAATATTCGCCATTTACTCAAATATTGTTAATATCTACATATATGTATGTAAGTACTTTGTGTTATGTAGATTCATTAAAATATACAAGAA
The DNA here is from genome assembly GCF_013731165.1 of Rhagoletis pomonella. Taxonomy (NCBI): domain Eukaryota; kingdom Metazoa; phylum Arthropoda; class Insecta; order Diptera; family Tephritidae; genus Rhagoletis; species Rhagoletis pomonella. Next base: position 27,658,350 of record NW_023458556.1, read on the forward strand.
TTTTGCTTTGTTCACATTTGACCTAAAATCGCTTGAGGGCATCAAAGCGAAATCGTTATTATGAACTCATATTTTTAGTTGACAGATGAAAAGAGTTATCATTTGGGCACGGCCGGCTGACAGGAAAAGCAAACAATAAATAAAACAACCACAACATAACCCATGAAAACATTTACAAATACATATGTATACTTAGTAAAAAACAAAAAAAAAGGATAGTAATAAAAGAGATTGTCAACAACAATAAAATCATCGCTGTTGAGTGGAAAACAATAGCGAGGCGAAATTGCAATTGCAATGGCAACAACAAAAAACAAACGCAATTGAAAGTACAGTGCCAAGTGATACACTTGTGCATATAAAAAAAAAAAAAAAAGTGATTCTAAACCACCTCCTCTGCAGCTGCCCAATAGCGCCTTTCATCCGTGGAAACAAATCTCCAAACGCCATCATAGCCGCCACGAATTTATCGTCATTTACACTGCCTAGCCATCGCCATGCCACTCTGTCAGTGCGACACTTTCTGCTGCTCTCCTCCGTCATCTGTTGCCGGAATGAATGGAATTCAATCCATTTTAGAGAATTTTAGTCTGAATATCACAAATGTCACTTTCAATGACCATTTCGTAGGCAAACAAAAAGTGAACCGCTGAGCCGCTAAAAGCCGAATTGCTGGACTATGCAAATGTTGTTTGTCTTGGTTGACAGCTGCTGTAAAATATATTGCAGACAGTAGTGAGAATTTTTTACAAATACATTTGTAAGTAATACCGGAAGTGATGTTTGATACTATGGAAGATTAAAGCTTTGACTTCACCACTATTTACTGGAGGATTAAAGAGCTTCAGAAATTTAGAAGTGTTTGGAGGAAACTTTTCAGCTGGTTCATTAGAAAAAGTGCTGAGATGGTCTGGAAACGCTACCGCTGCGGAAAAAGAGAGTATTAGAAGCTAAGCGTTCTTCGAAAAGAGTTTCGTTCAAAGAATACTGCAGCGGCAATGATGCATTGAGTCAAACAGCTAGGCTAGTGATTGTCCTAAGCCACGTTGAATCAGGAGGCCTTTTGGCTCATTCGTGGAGACAGCAAGTGAGACTCTTTAAGTTTTTTAAGGACTCTTCCTCGATAGAAAGGGAATGGAATGTGGGAACCACAGATTCAATATTTAGACGATTTACTGCATTAACTCCGGTAACTCTGAAGACGCATATAAAAGATATATTTTTGAATCTTTTGATATCTTTATGCCGGCTAGTCCGGATGGTACTTTTCCTATTGCATTCAAAAATACTGCAATGCTGAACTTTTGTCGATGACTTTGAAAAAGACTTTCACTGAGTCGCATGTACTCGCTAAACTACTTCATACAATGATGGCGATAAGTGCATAGTATCCCTACGAGTAGACCCAAAGGCTGCATGCCTACTATGTAGCTTGAGGTCCTCCATGCGAAAATGTCTATAAGTAGAGGTCAAACCGCCTATCAGCTATCGAAAGCTTGTTAAACGGATTAGGATTCTAGCTTAAGGAAGTCAATGTGTTCCGTGCGAAGTTCATAGGAGCTATCCTCAGGAGACCTTGCTTTGGTGCTTGTAAAATTTAACGGCTCTATATATGGTTGATACTTGGGGTAGTGAAAAATGGCTGTCCGCTAATCCTACAAAAGATAATGGAAATCTGGGCATTTGGCTAGACAGGCCTCAGATCAGTAAACCGCATCTTACGTTCCGAGTTATACTTAGCATTTCCACCTTCGGTCATTGAAGCCACCGTCCAAAACTGTGTTAAAATTTCACTCAGCAATGGCTGGGAGGCGTCGACAAAAAGGTACTTTCTTGTAGATGATTGGGTATGAGGCTTTTGGCAGCAGTGGGTTGTGAGATAAACTCTTGAACTCCTTAAACTTCAATTTATTCGTAGATTCAAAACAGAATTAAAGGAACACGAAAACAGTACAATGGACAGCATAGTGTCTGAGTGCTGTTTTCTAATCGCGCTGTTTGTGGTAGTTGCGACAAAAAGGCCTATATAATTGAAAGGAATATGACTGAGTTCCACATCGTCGAAGAGTATAGCGTGTTTCCTATTTTTTTTTCGCTGTTATCATAAAAACGGGTCCAGCAAAAGACTCGGAGCAAAAAGGCCGTCCTAGATTTTCTTTTAAGCAAGCTTTCCATCCACTTGGTTGGATTAAATTGGATCACGTTTGATTGTATTTGATTAGAATAGATCGGATTTGATTTGATAGGATTGGATTACCGTCATAATTCTCAATCTACCATGTTTACAACTTCTCATACATACTCGTATTAGGTCGTATTGCACTTTGCGTTAGAATTGTAAAGAAAAAAATTCTTTCGTTTGTTGGACACTTTTCCTAATGAATGGTGGTGGTTGCTTTATAACTCCTTTTTTTCTTTTCTTAAAAAATATATACATGCTTATTGCAAAACATGGTTTCACAATTTCAGAATTAGTCTAATTTAAATACAAGATAATCCCTACGCTCACAACTTAAATATTTAAATACTTGTAAAAACATGTTAAAAAATGTCGATGATATTATATACATATGTACAAACACAAATAATAATAATAAATAAACCGATAATAATTTCATTTAATATTTGTCAAACCCATTATCGACTCTCACCGACAAGTGAACAGGATTTTTCTATACATCTGGGTAAATTGATAATACCAATATTTAATATTTAATGGATGACAATGTGCTTATTGTTTATCAAACAATGGCAGGCATTAAGCCGAGAACTAACAAAGTAATAATAAATAATGCCTGCTCACAACCCTAATATACGCGATAAAAAATTTACATGAATGCCTATTTTTATACCAAATTTATGGCGAGTAATCGTAAAAACATTAAAATGGATTGAATAGAAAAATAAAGTAACACTATACCCAAAGGAAAATATAAACGTGCATACATATTTACATATTCATATTTATGTGTGAATAAATACTAGTAGCATTATACATATATAATAGTTTCATTTCACAATGGCACTGCAGTGAAACTTGTAAGGTAAAAATAAGTTGTTGCGTGTGTAAACCTTTGAATACATACATACATATGTATGTATATTAATTTTGTTTAATTATTTTTTTAAAGAAATGTTTCGAAAAAAGTAGCAATTGATTGCCCATTAATAACATTTTTCGATGCTTTTGGAGTTAAAAGAATTTCAGAATATAAAAAGCTGTTGGAGAAAATAGTAGATGTGGAACGATTTCGATGAAACTTGACACTTTTAATTATAATTTTTTTTGCGAATAGAGAATTGTGGTATGCTAGCAAACGTGCTTCAATGCACCTTAGAAGTTTTTTTTTTTGTGCGGTTAATCGTTTCCAAAACTCGTATGGCCTCATTCATAGGAAACAAAATTGATTTAAAGAGCTTTATGAAGTGAGATTTTCAAACAAAATTGACGCATTCTTTAAGTTTTATGAATGTGGGTGTTAGTTAATATTATTATTATTACTATAAGAAAAGGGGTGCGTAAAATATCACTTTACTTTCCCTAGGAGCACTAGTGTCGCCACCTTCGGCTATACTTTGGTTAATATATTTTCGAAGGTTGTTAGAAAGTAGGTAAAGTATAGGCTTACTCCTGGAAATCTAATTTATAATCTTATAACTCGAGTCTACATACATATAGCGCTTTTTGTTCGAAGGTGTATTAGTTAAATATTTACCTTACCTTATCAGTTTAACGAATTCAATTTTTTAAATAGGTGGCAACCCGCTTAAAAAATATTTTCTACAGTAAACTTTTTTTAAACTTTTTATGTAGTTTGATACTCGAATTTTAATTTTCTTTTTTTTATCAATTTAAATGAATACATTTTTTCAAACACAAAATATTTTCGGCAGTCAACTTTCCTAAAAGCCGGTCTCACCAGCAATTTAAATGGAAAATGATTTTTATTATTATTATTTGTTTGGGATATATCTATATATATAAAATTCAAATTATGTATGTACCTATAGACACA
>NW_023458556.1:27662465-27670140 GCF_013731165.1 Rhagoletis pomonella
AGTTTGGAAGAAATTGGTGTAGCGGTTACCAAGATATACACATGTAACCATAAGTGGGCGTGGCTACGCCCATTTGCCAAAATTTTGTAATATTCTTATTTTTCGTCTAAAACTCATTGCAAATATCAATTTTTAGTGAATTATCTTCAGTAGTTACTAAAATATCGCAGTTTTCGTTTTTCTGAAAATTACCGTTATATGGGAGGTAGGCGTGGTTATTGTCCGATTTTTAAAATTTTCAGCCATTTAGTATGCTGTACTAAGGCCAACAACTGTGCCAAGTTTGGAAGAAATTGGTGCAGCGGTTACCAAGACATACACATGTAACAATAAGTGGGCGTGGCTACGCCCATTTTCCAAAAATTTTTAATATTCATGTTTTCCGTCTGAAACTCATTGTAAGTATCAATTTTGAGTGGATTATCTTCAGTAGTTACTAAAATATCGCAGTTTTCGTATTTCTTAAAATTACCGTTATATGGGAGGTAGGCGTGGTTATTATCCGATTTCGCCCATTTTCAATACCATCCGTCCCACGCCCAAAAGAAGTTCAGGTACCAAGTTTCGTTAAGATATCTCAATTTTTACTCGAGTTATCGTGTGCACAGACGGACGGACGGACGGACGGACGGACGGACGGACAGACAGTCACCGCTTAATCGATTTCTCTGTTCATTCTGATCATTTATGTATACATTTGTCTATATCTATCTCGATTCGTTTTGCCTGTTACAAACAACCGTTATGTGAACAAAGTTATAATACCCTTGTGCACAAGTGCGCTCGGGTATAAAAAATTGCCAATTTAACAAAATCTAAACACTTGTGTCATGGCGTATACGCAACACTTGCTTCACGGTAGCCAGAAACGAATTTTCCAAAACATATCGTCGTTTAAAGTACAAGACCGCTTATCGTGGTTCTGCAAAAACCTCGTAACTGACAAGTTTTACTCCTATAAAATTAAGGCAATCTCACATACGGGGTTTTGCATTTTCTTGATAGGCGGTCTTGTACTTTAAACGACGATATGTTTGCTGTGGTTTAGACGCTTTATTGCAACAGATCGGTCACACTAATATAGTTTTGAGATATTCAGACCCGAAATTTTAACAAGTTTTGGCTATTTTTAATTATTCTACAAAAACTATGTCCACAAGTACAAAAAAAAAATATTTAAAAAATGCGTGACGCCGTCGACAAAAACAATTGCGGTTGCCACTTCGAACTTGCGTTTTACTATACTAAAATTTAATATACCAAATTTTCTCTAAAAATTCTGGTTAAAGAATTGGAAAATTTTATAATTTTGTTTAATTTGTCGAAATTTTCAAATTTCTGTACAAAGTTTACATGTGTTTTTTTTTAGATAAGGAGCTATACTTCCATAAAAAAATAATAAGCATTAAATAAACAAACGAAAAATTTCGAAAACTTGTTAAAACGTCGCGTACCAATTTATTTTTTCGCCGCCATACCACGTGTTGATTTTTTTAATATTGTTTTTCGAACTTTAATCTTATACAAAGTTTAGGAAAATTGAACAAATTTTCATCAAAATTTCAACTTTTCAATCTGAATCTTTTGAACATTTTTGGGTATGCATAACCTATACAATTTTGATCTAGTCAAGTGCAAGTTTCAACCGGTTAAAAAATAGCGTTGATTTTTAAGAATTTTTTTTTGAGTCTGCTTTTGATGAAATTTATCAAAAAACATTTTGAATATTAAAAAAAAAAACAATGAACACGTGGCCACTTGTTTGAGTCACTGTATGTATCACTCAAATCTCTAAGATCGTTATTGTCTCTATAAGAGGATATTAAAATACTATTATTCTTTTTATTAATACACAGACATATTTTATATAACAAAAAAACACTGTACATAGCAGCTCATCTGCAGCTTCTAACGTTACAGGTGTACATATTACTACCTGCTAGCTATCTTCCTATTTATAAATTTGCATTGCTTACACACTTATGTATGCACATTGTTGTTTTAGTTGTACATATATTTTTTTTTCATCCCTTTTTCATGCTTTGGGATTCCGTTGTGTTGCGGTTGCCCTCTGGAATCATTAAATAGCACTTCATTATTACACCCGATTGCGCACGGTGGTCAACACAAACATTTCTCTGCCAAATGCCCGCATTTTGTTTCTTCTGCTTCTTTTGTTCACCACCATCCCAGAGTGTATCCGCCTACAGCTCCTCAAATTTTTTTCTTTATAGTCCCACAAATGACAGTGAAATCCCATAGACGCTGACCAAATTATATTAAAGTTAGCAATAAAAGAAGGATACGAGAATATTTGCAGCAAGGTAAATTATACTTACCCCCCCCCCCCCCCTACATTGAGTAGTCGGTAGTGAAATGAAGTACAAGTAGACAGACTCTTATTTGCCATGGCAATTGGACAGTAGTGAGAAAAAAACAAGTAAGAGCAGCGCTGTCTTCGGCTATGCCGAAGGCTTCATACCTTTCATGAACATCTGCAAATTTTACTTTGACAGATTACTGCTTTTGAATACATCTGCATACATCGATAGAGGAGTTACATACTTATATAAAAAATCGCATCTAAACAATCAGAGGTATGGAAGATATACTTTATATGGCACCAATCTAAGTGATTTTCACTGCTATGTGATCGGTATGTAAACCGGTAACACAATTTATTGGGTTTAGTTTCCTACATAAAGGAGATATATGGCAAAAACTGGTATCTGAACAATCAGTGCTATAGGAGATAAAGCTTATACAGCATATATTTTGACGATTTTCTCAGTAGACTTTGTATTATTATTTATAAAATAGCCTACGAAATTTATCGGTTTTAGCTGTTCAAATAAAGAAGTTTTACAGTAAAATCCCATATCTGAACAATCAGATGTATGGAAGATATATGTTGTAGTCATCCGATCCTTGTTATTTTCACTGTAAGTATTCTGTTAATGATGAGTGAAAATGGTGCGAAATTTCATGTTCCTAGCTGCATAAATGGAGGAGTTATGATAAAAGACCTCATATCTGAACAATCAGTTGTATGGGGGCTGCAGGTTATAGTGACCCGATCTTTGTTATTTTCGTAAGTCTTCTGTTGATAATGAGTGGAAACAGCGCGAAATTTCATGGTCCTAGCTATATAAATGGAGGAGTTATAACGCAAAATTTTATATCTGAACAATCAGTTGTATGGGAGCTATAGGTTATAGTTACCCGATCTTTTTAATTTTCACTGTAAGTTTTCTGTTGATAATTATTGAAAACAGTGCGGAATTTCGTGTTCCTAGCGATATAAATGGAGGAGTTATAACGAAAAATTTTATATCTGAACAATCAGTTGTATGGGGGCTATAGGTTATAGTGACCCGATCTTTGTAATTTTCACTGTAAGTATTCTGCTGATAATGGCTGCAAGTACTGCAAAATTTCATGTTCGTAGCTGCATAAATGGAGAAGTTATAACGAAAAATCTCATATCTGAACAATCAGTTGTATGGGAGCTATATGTTATAGTGGTCCGATTCTTCCGGTTCCGACAAATGATTAATACATTATAAAAATACACCCACATACCAAATTTGATACGGATATCTCGAAAACTGAGAGACTAGATTGCATACAAACAGACGGACAGACGGACATGGTTAAATCAACTCAGCTCGACGTTCTGATCATATAAGTATACATTTTAATGGGTCTATCTCTTTTTGTTCTGGTACTTACAAACATCGGACCAAAGTTATAATACCATTTCATGCTCATGAAAGGTATAAAAACAATATGACTGACTTGACAACGAGACTGCAAAGGAGCATTGCTGCAGCGGCAAGAGAAATAAAAGAGTTTATATTTGCACTGTCTGCTTTGTGTATTTTGTATGTGTTTGTATAGGAACGCATTTTTGTTATACATATTTACCTTTTCTACTCGTTTATGTATTTTCATTTCTTGCGGGTTATATACACCCCCATAACGAACACTCTTTTTTAAAGCATGTTTCCAGTACTTTAAAACTGCAATGAAAATTAAAATAGTATTGAATTACTTTAATTGATTACACACTTTTATGTTATTGCACCAAGGAATCCACTGGCCATACCCACGCAAGTTTCGTTTCGATTCTGTATAGTCCGTAATTCACAAGTCTAAGGGTCTGATTATGAATACTTCGCATAAGATCGCTAAGTTTCTAAAAGTTCTGCTAATTTCTGGGTAATGAAATACATACAAATTAGATACAAAGTACATACGAAATTACAGTTTGAAGTTTATGCGAAGTTGTGCGAAGTTATGCGAAGTATGCATTATCAGACCATAAGCCCTGGATTTTTGGAAGACAGATTCATTTATTAGCTGCCTGGTGATGCTAAGATGCGGGACCGTTGTAGTGGCTTTTATGTAGTTTTCAGAGATGCACAGATAATTTATTTAAGTTATCTTTTGTGAAAGTTTGTTCGATCGATTTTCAATTGCAATTAATGTTCCGATTTTAGCTAAAAAAAATTTTCTAAGTCCTAAAAAAGGCAATAATTAAAAAAAGGACTTTACAGCATTTATATTGCAAAAGAAAACACCCAGAAGAAATCAAGGAGAAGCTCGTAGACTAATTACTGAACTGTTTAACCCATACATACCCACGCACAACTGAAGAAGCGATAATCGCCAATTAGTTTTACCATGGCTTCGAGAAAATAATGCTCAAATCCTTGAAGAACTAGAATATAAGTAATTTTTTTTTTAAGCTCTAGTGTTACTTTTAATCTGTAATTAATGAAAATCGATACTTTAAAAAGTGATTCTAGTTTCTTCAATGTCCGTCGCCTGCACAGGACATACTTAGCGATCGTACATATCGCACACCTAGACCTAAAGTGAGCTAACTCAAAATTCATAGAGGGAAATTTAACTGCTTGTGGATCGTTCAGATACAATGCAATTAATACAAAAACGGGTACAACAGTAGTGTTTTAGTTAATGTACATAATAATGAAGACAAACATATTTCCATTAGTTGGATGTAAGTCCTATGAATTGATTTATGCAAAAAAAAATCGCCCAAATTTTTTTTAGTTAATCGCACTTTAGGTGTGCGATATGTAGATAGAAGGTCAATATTTGTTACTTTCTTGATAAGCTTCATATAGTGTATAAATTTTCTTGCATCTCCATTTTCTGCATTTTTGAAGCAAATTGGAAACTTTGCAGGAATCTCTTGAAAAATCTAATTTTTTGAGTTGTGACATTCCTTTAGTAAATGATCTTATGTTCTAGTATTACATTAGAAAGTTAGTCGCGAATATAAAAATGTTTTGAAAAATCCTAATGGACTTGTTATCTGTTTTTTTTATTTTTATTTTGTAGGAGTACCAATAGAAGCCTGAAAAACTCAGAGCACAGTCTCAAATTCATCGTCGTCTATATTGAGGAGCAACTGCGCAAATCAGAGAATACCATAGCCCGCATTAGAGGGCAGCTGGAAGGAGAGTGGGTGGAAATATTTCGAAATAAATGGCGAACTCATTTTTCTCAAGTCATAGCTTAAATAAGCTAATGTGAGTATTTTTATGAAAATATTTTCTAGCGTTTAAGTATCTCATTGTATCTGCCTCTCACCTACAGATGGAAATTATGATACCAATGCCTGAGAAGGTGCAGAAGCAAGTCGAGCAGCAGCAGGCACTCAACGGCAAACAATTCGAGTGGGGCCCAGCTGTTTTTGAATTGGCGATATATAAGTGATATCAAAGGAAGCCTTTGGAAGCTTTGTTCGCCTCAATCGATAGCTGGATGGCCAGACAGACAGACATTGGCAATCGCACACGCTTGCTTGCGTACAAATCCGATGCGAAAGTAGCCGCACCAAAAGAGAATATGTATCATCGATGACACATAGATACAAATAATATTTAATACCCCAAAGATAGCACCCCCCTATACAGGCGATACGGACGCGAGTGCCACGAACGAGGTGAAATTAAGCTACTTGCTGAAAAAGGTTTTGTGAGGATATCGGTGAATATACCCAACTTTGTCTATCGGTCTAAAAGGCTACCAGACATCGCCATTAATCGCAAGCCGCTGAAGTTGCCGATTTCAAATCCAAACAAGCTGAAGCCGTTAACGCTGGGTATATTGGTCGAAGACTCGGTTAACTACATATGTATGTGTATGGAGGAGAAAATCGGCAAGTGGCGGAAGCAGCTGAACGACGTTCGCGTCTAATTTCGAGTTTGAAAAGCTATAGTAGTACGAAGAGCGCAAGAAGGTGTGGATTTACTAAAAACATCTTCAGGCGCCTGGAAATCCCCAGTGAGGTTAAGAGTAGAACTCCACAGAAGGCTTTCCATTCTTTCAGCACTTCATTCAGCTATAAGGGCCACTTTTTCAATGCACGGCTGTGGTTTAAGCTTAGTTTAAATGCCCGAGCTGGCTGGTTTAAATTAAAATTAGCCAACTGTTCAATTTAAACTCAGTTTACGTAATCTAAGTTTAAACTGCAAATAAAAAACTGGCCCTAAGTTTTAAATTGCGACTTGATCTCTGTAAGCCACAAATCCTAATATGGGTGATTTGGAATTCTACTCTTAGCTGCTATTAGTTGAAGGTACAAGAATTGTAAATTTGTTACGTTGCAATGTGAACGGCAATAATTTATTTAATTTATTCAATTTATTGTTATTGAAATTTTAATGCAATCACATTTGGAAAAAGCTATTTTCATCACATTGTATGGTATATCCAAAATTGTAAGCAAAATAAAATAAGCATCGAATCGAATTGTAAAACTCCATGCACTAAAAATTTTAAAAATTTCAAATAAAATTTAATTTTTTACATCAAAATAGACATTCAATTTTCATAAGCCGCAGTCATTCCTCCCACAGACCTCATTTTCTGTTCTTGTTGTTGTTGTTGTTGTTGTTGTTGTACCCGCTTTGCTGTGCGGGTCTCTCAAAATTCATTTTTACCATTTCTACCAGGCGCGCATAACCGTCCAGCCAGTAGCCCAGCAAGTTTTTTGCCCACCCGGAAACGCAACGATGTGGCATGAATCTAGGCTGATGCGTCGGTATAGTGCGCAGGTACTACCGGCAACTTTAAAAGTGTCACCCTGTAAGCTAGTTATTTTGAAGCGAAAAGGTCCCTGTGTTATTTTCAAATGCCGGAAATCTTAAAGCACTGAATACATCGACATCGGCCGGAAATCGAAAATTGTATATCCTACCCTCGTCGACTAGTGCCGAAATATGTGCGTTTCGTACTGAATTTGCCCTATTTCTACTAGGCGGGCATAGCAGAACAGAAGGTCGCCCGAGCAAAATTTTTTTTTTCAATTTCCGGTATGCAGCTGAAGTGCATACATCAAGGCTGTTGTGAAGGTGCAGGGCGTCGCATAACCAAAAATGTGAACATAGAGTGCCTCACAGACCATTTTTATGGCGCCCACAGTTTCCCGTACGTGCAATGCCGATATCTAGCAGGCCTGCAGAAATGCAGGATAGGTGGGCGCCGCAGCAATGCTGCAAGTCGCATGTTGACGATGAGATTTTCGTGCAACATTACTGCTGGCAAAAATGAGAATTTATGAATTTTTTTTTTTTTAATTTTTTAGCAGACATAATTTTTATTTGTTGATGTTATATTTTAAAGTACTTACCATCATCAT
>NW_023458556.1:27670240-27671345 GCF_013731165.1 Rhagoletis pomonella
TAGCACATTTCGTTATTTGCGTGGAAGACTAGCACATTTCAGATTTTTGCGTGGAAGAGTAGCACATTTCGTTATTTGCGTGGAAGACTAGCACATTTCAGATTTTTGCGTGGAAGAGTAGCACATTTCGTTATTTGCGTGGAAGACTAGCACATTTCAGATTTTTGTGTGGAAGAGGGATACGCAAGGCAGTTCATATAAGGTTGTAGCAGCCGTTAAAAAAAAAAAGTTACATAAATATGTATGTTTATACTATAATTATTTTTCTTCGGTCATGCTGAAAGTTTAGTGTTGTATATGGAGCCTTTTGGCCGGTTATTACAAGTAAAATAAACGTTTATTTTTCCTCCTACACCTTTCGACATTCGCGTCTTTCTCAGGGAATCTTTATTTATAAATAAATACGAAAAAACATATACATACAGTATCATATCAAGAGGACCCCGTTTCAAAGTGATATTATTTATGTTATGTTTATTTATTTACTTAAAAAACCTTCAATTAAAATAAAGTTAATTCTCTTAAAAAAATCCATTTTGGCCCAAGTTTAAAGCCCAGGAGAATACTAAAAAAACTCAACAAATTTTCAACAACGCAAACGCAAATGAAATATTTTCCTTCGAAGAACTGTCCAAATATTTACATTGGCAAAAAATTAAGATATCACATGTACGGAAAATTACAATAAAAAATAGCAAAAATCAAGTAGACATGGCAGTAAAATACGACTTTATGCAAAGCGAGGAGAAGTTGAACCTAATGAAAAAAAATGTTCAATGGTCAACCATGAAACACTGTGAATTGCCTAAAGCTTACAAGGGAAAAATACCTTTAAAAAAAAGAAAAGTGGATGATATTCAACAAATGATTAGTAAACGGTATATACCGTCTGAATTTCATGATTTTCATAATACAATTAAAGAAATATAGAATAAACGTTTGAATTTTCAATATATATTATGCTTTTATGATTTACTTTAAACCGGAGACGTGCAGTTTTCGCGGCTTAACAATCTGAAATATGCTACTCTTCCAAGCGAAAATCTGAAATGTGCTAGTCTTCCACGCAAAAATCTGAAATGTGCTAGTCTTCCACGCAAATAAC
>NW_023458556.1:27671355-27675750 GCF_013731165.1 Rhagoletis pomonella
AAAATCTGAAATGTGCTAGTCTTCCACGCAAATAACGAAATGTGCTAGTCTTCCACGCAAAAATCTGAAATGTGCTACTCTTCCACGCAAAAATCTGAAATGTGCTAGTCTTCCACGCAAAAATCTGAAATGTACTAGTCTTCCACGCAAATAACGAAATGTGCTACTCTTCCACGCAAAAATCTGAAATGTGCTACTTTTCGACGCGAATAATGAAATGTGCTAGTCTTCCACGCTAATAGTGAAATGTGCTAGTCTTCCACGCGAATAGTGAAATGTGCTACTCTTCGTAGGGACCGACGATATGGCAAAGCTATAAATTTTTTGCCGATAGTGCAATGGGCGCTTCGCAGCCGATTTTCGGTTCTGTAAGATCCTTTATCGGTTATTTTGAATAGTTTTGTAGCTCTCTTTATTTATTTTTTCAGTTTTTCTGAGATCGTTTTCCGATTCCGGAACCGTTTTTCGGTTGTTCTTAAATCGAGTTTCGGTTATTTTAGGATCGAGTTTCGGGTCGTTCGGAACCATTTTTCGGTTCTTTTAGGATTGAGTTTCGGGCCTTTCGGAAACATTTTTCGGTTCTTTTAAAATCGAGTTTCGGTTCTTCAGGAAACGTTCTTCGGTTACTCTGGAATAGAGTTTCGATTCTTTCGGAATTGAGTTCTGGTACTTTTGGATTCAAGTTTCGGATCTTCCGGAACCTTTTTTCGGTTCTTTTGGAATCAAGTTTCGGGTCTTCCAAAACCGTTGTTCGTTTTTTGTAAGAAACGGACCAGTCAGTTCTCTAAAGGACCCGGTTCTCCGTTTCCGGTTCCTCAGTTCAAAAGATTTCGAGTTTATCTATAAACACACGGTTAGAGTGTTTGCAATGCGCAAGAGCGGGAAATTCGCAGATATAGTGGAGGATCACTTAATTGCTATCTGCAGTATATGTAGAAGCTGCGTCAGCTCTTTATGTAATGGCAGACATTTAGGTTAAGTGCTCAGCAAAGGGACAGTTTCCCACCAACGTGGGTATATATTTATCTAACACGGATTCGTTTTCAACTATAGAGGAGGACTAAGCCCTGCTCTCTCTAATCAGCCCGAGGAGACCACGAACTACGCGTGGCCTCTACTTCATACATATATATTCCCTATGGATCAGAACTAAAACGATTGAGATCTCTAGTACATATCTATTTTTATTCGTACACCCGTTTAAGGATATTATAAATCATTTTTATGTAACTTAGTTACAAAAAAAAATCCAATTGGCGTGAAATGAAATTGTGGTAGAACGGAAACATAAAAGAATTTTCCAAGCACTCAAGCATACACAGGATTAGGAAAAAGGGAAAACAGGTGAAGATTCGAAATCATTATTGCTCTGCAAACTTACCAGACTATTTTTCGAACTTCTATCTCAATCTTTCGGCGGTCGCTGTGGCTAAGTGGTTAGAGGTGGGTACTACCACTCTGCAGGACCCGGGTTCGATTCCTGGTCCAAGGAATATCTTAATTAGAAAAGGTTTTTTCTAACAGCGTTCGCCCCTAAGCACGAAATGGCAAGCTTCCGAGTATAATCCTGCCATGAAAACGCTTCTGTTAAGGTCCATTTGAAGTCCGGAGGCGGTGCAAAACAGTAGCATCCGCATCCTCCAGTTGTGTGACAACATCAAGCCGCACACCACAAATTAAAGAAGAAAAGCACGCAAAAATAGTTTTATTATCTCAATCTGGCGAATACCGTATAGCTAAATGTACACAGTGGGTCGTCAGTGTGATGAATTCTACCACTCAAATTCTCTGACAAACTTCAAAATTTCGTTCTGTGGCCAGAACTCTATTCGTCGCTTTGACCACGTTTATAGCTTATATTCACAGCAGGATACGCGAATATCGGTCTGACGAAAAACATGTATAACCAATGTATCATGGCCGGCCTCAGACCCCAAGTCTAAAATTGTCTTGCTGGTGTTGACACGAAGTGGATCCAACTTATGACTAGTTCGCCTACTCCGCGTCGTCTGGCCAGGTATCCCAGCAAGGTCTCCCATTGTTTACTTCCCGCTGTTCAGCTCCTCTTGGATCCTCCATTAGGCTCCTCAAGCCAGTGCTTATTTGAGTAGCAGATATATGTATGTATGTATGGTGTAGCCTTATTCATAAAAAAATAAAATAAATTTAAAGAGCTTTATAAAGTGACTGGTATTTATTTTTTATGAATTAGGTGATAATTTTCGGCGTTTTAATTTCCATTTTTTTAAATTCCTTTCAAATAATAGGGGAGTCAATGCCTTCAAAATAAACGTTAGGTTCACTGATAACCTCTTCATTCGACCCAAATCTCTTACCGCCCAGCTATTTCTTTGGGTTTGGAAAGAGAAAACTTTCGCAGGGGAATAAATCTGGTGAATATTGATTTACAGGACAGCAGTTTCTTGGTCATATATGGTCGTTCAAATCAAAATCGAATCTGTCCAAAATGCCTTGAATAATATTCGCTAGTAATCGTTTTGCCCTTTTCAAGGTAATCGATGTGAATGTCATAGCGTTCATTCCAAAAAACTTTGGCTATAACCTTTTTGGCTGACAGACCCGCTTTGGTCCACTTCTCGATTATTCCTTGGTGTTTGGAGTGTCGTGGTGGATTCATATTTCGCTAACGTAAGCAAAACGGTGCAAAAAGTCGTTCGGATTGCAGCCGTACATCTCCAAACACGTCTTCGAAGTGGTCCCATGGTTGCGTTTTTGATCGACTGTGAGAAATAGCGGCATCCACCGCGCGGACGGCTTTGTTATATCCAAATATTGATGAAAAATGTAATCTACCCTCTCAGTTAAAATGCTGACAGCCTCAGGCACCTTACACACTTTAGTTCTGTTTATGATCGTTCAATTTCATTCCATGGATTTGACTTGAACTTGACTTAGTAAACCACTTTTGACCATTGAAATTGATCAAGCCTTTTCTTAGTTTCGGTACAGGATTTTTTACTTAAAAATATAATGCTTAATCGGTACACGAAATTCACATTTTTTCATTTCACACAAGTCAATCAAAGACAATTGACGGCAATAATATAATAATAATAAAAGATTGGCGCTTACACATATGTATGTTAGAGTTTGGCCGAGCTTCTCCTCCAATTTGTGGCGTATGCCTTGATGTCACACAAAGGGGAGGGACGGAAATAATATATTTCATTTCGAATTACTGCGCGTGAAATTCAAAACCTCACCGATTTTTTTTAGATTGGCCTTATCATTGCGAGAAATATATTTTTTTCTATTCGTTATAGAAAATTTCGTCCACTATACAAATGCGAGACAATGCCACCCATCATGTTAAGATTAGCTACTATTCAGCTTGTGGCAAAGATGGCCCCGAAATACCAACATCGAAATGTGACAATGTACGCGTCGGAGATGAAATTACATTCACCCTTCATATCGAATTGAATTCATGTCCCTCTGATCCACGCGATTGGCGAGAAGTCATACAAATCTCTCCGATCGGTATAAATGAAAGCCTGATCATTGATCTCGAAATGCTTTGCGGTTGTGAGTGCGAGGCGCAGCGAAAAACACTCAGTGAGCAGTGTAACGCGCGCGGCAGTCTTGTTTGTGGTGTTTGTGAATGCGATGAGAAGTTTATTGGTACCAATTGCCAATGCCTTAGTGACACTATGCCGTCGAAGAGTGAAAATAGCCACTTCTGCCACGATAATACGACGCAAGTGGACTGTAGTGGGCGTGGTCTGTGCTCATGCGGCGTTTGCCAATGCGATAAGCGTGCAAATCCCAATGAAGTTATTTCCGGAAAATATTGCCAATGTGACAATTTCTCTTGTGAACGTCATGAACAAAAAATTTGTTCTGGTCCGGAGCACGGCACATGTGAATGTGGAAAGTGCGCTTGTAAAACGGGTTGGGCGGGAGCAGCTTGCGAGTGTCAGTTGTCGAAAGAGACCTGCAGACCAGCTGGTGGCGGCCAGCTTTGTTCCGGCAAAGGAACATGTGAGTGCGGCATATGCAAGTAAGGAATTTTATATTTGGAAAGAATTAAGAAACTTTAATTAAAAAGAAAAAAAACTAACTTTTATTTGTCCATTGCAGATGTCAATCCACGCCACAGGGTTACTTTTCGGGCCAGTACTGCGAGTTGTGTCCGACATGTTCCAATCGTTGCGATAAACTCAAAGATTGCGTGCAATGCCAAATGTACAATTCGGGAAAGTTTAAGAATTTGCCGGACTGTTTGGGTAACTGCACGAGTGTGGAGACGACCGCGCTAGATAACGACGCTATTGAAAAATATGAACTGGTTAAGGGCGAAAAGAAATGCTCCGCCTACGATGATGTCAATAAATGTAAATTCACTTTTATATTCAAAGAAATGGACGACGGCAC
>NW_023458556.1:27675850-27725158 GCF_013731165.1 Rhagoletis pomonella
TGCCTATTTCTCGTTGTTCGCTTTGTGTTGCCGCAGTATTCGCCACAATACCAATACCTGAGAAGGAGCAGAAGCAAGTCGAGCAGCAGCAAACACTCAACGGCAAACAATTCGAGTGGGGCCCAGCTGTTTTTGAATTGGCGACATATAAGTGATATCAAAGGAAGCCTTTGGAAGCTTTGTTCGCCTCAATCGATAGCTGGATGGCCAGACAAATATTGGCAATTGGTACAAGCATTGTAAATTTGTTATGTTGCAATGTGAACGGCAATAATTTATTTAATTTATTCAATTTATTGTTATTGAAATTTTAATGCAATCACATTTGGCAAAAGCTATTTTATCACAATATATATGTACATATATTAAAAATTTTAAGCAAAATATAATAAGCATCGAATCGAAATGTAAAACTCCATGCACTAAAAATTTAAAAAATTTCAAATAAAATTTAAATAGTCATTATTTTCATAAACCGCAGTTAATTCATTTTCTGTTCTTGTTGTTATTGTTGTTGTTGTTGTTGTAGCTGCTGTGGGCCTCAAAATTCGTTTTTACCATTTCTACCAGGCGCGCATAACCGTCCAGCAAGCAGCCCAACAAGTTTTTTCTCCACCCGGAAACGCAATGATGTTGCATGAATCTAGGCTGATGCGTCGGTATAGTGCGCAGGTACTACCGGCAACTTTAAAAGTGTCACCCTATACGCTAGTTGTTTTGAAGCGAAAAGGTAGCCCTGTGTTATTTTCAAATGCCGGAAACCTAAAAGCACTGCATACATCGAGATTGTCCCGAAATCGAAAATTTCATATCCCACCCTCGTCGACTAGTGCCGAAATATGTGCATTTTGTACTGAATTTGCCCTATTTCTACTAGGCGGGCATAGCTGCACAGAAGGTCGACCGAGCAAATTTTTTTTTTCAATTTCCGGCATGCAGCGGAAGTGCATACATCAAGGCTGTTGTGAAGGTGCAGGGCGTCGCATAACCAAAAATGTGAGCATAGGGTGTCTCACAGACCATTTTTACGGCGCCCACAGTTTCCCGTACCTGCAATGCCGATTTCTAGTAGGCCCGCAGAAATGCAGGATAGGTGGGCGCCGCAACAATGTTGCAAGTCGCATGTTGCCGATGAGATGCATGATGCAACATTGTTACTAGCACAAATGAGAATTTATGATTTGTTTTTTTTTTAAATTTTTTTGCACACATAAAATTTTTATTTGTTGATGTTATATTTTAAAGTACTTACCATCATCATTTAACCCAAATACGTTTCTTCATGTTTTACATGTTTCAAAGAATACATTTTATTACATACATACACATAATTATTGTAAATGTATACACATATTATAGTAAACAACTAATACATAGATCTCAAGTATTTTTCCATGAAGATTCCTTATATTGCTTATATTTTTATGCAACGATTTTATTTCCACATTATGTATTACTACGTTTATACTCACGCATTATTTGCAAATAACAATTTGCAAAATGGTAAACTTTGCGTATAAATGCTGAGTTAATTTTTTATTTGCAAATAACTAAATCACGCAAATAAGTATTGATTAGTGGTACTATTTGCAAATAAGCGCAAGACGCTGCCATTCTTAGGTTAATTTTCTTTTTCGATGGTCATCTTGTTGCCTTTTTATAATCAAGACGTTGCCATTTTTTTTTAACTTTATTTTCCTTTTCGATGGTCATATTATTGCCTTTTGATAATCAGGTAATATTAAAGAAGAATTTTTCATAATCGAATAAACAGTGAGTTAGATATTCGCAAATTATTTTTATTTGCAAATAACTTACGTATAAACGTAGTATATAAATAAGTACGGTGACTATTCCGGACAGTACCGCTTTTAAGAAAAATGTCCCGCTGAATAATTTTTAAAAGTCGGGACGTATTAGTGTCCCGGTTTTTCATATTTGTACCGATTAAGTCCCGATTTTCAGTGTTTTTTTTTATTAATTTGATATGAGGCTCCCTGTACTCTGGCACAAAAATAATTTTTCGTACAAAGGCGGCAGAGCGCTTATCACATAGAACATATAATATATAAGGGAGCCACATGGTACAATGATTACAGGTATTCATGGGCGTAGCCAGGTAGAGGCAGGGGGTTCTCGAGACGCCCCCCCGCCCCCCCCCCCCCCCCTAACTTTCAAATTTTCCTTATATGTATATATATAAAATAGTACCCTGAAATGCCAGCTAAATAGGGTCGAGCCCCCCTAAATTTCATTCTGGCTACGCCGATGCAGGTATTGTCTTCCCAGAGAGTGCATATTCCGATCTGCCTTATTTGAAAAACATCATTGTTGCCCAAACTTAAAGGGTTACTGCAATTACCTGTATAATTACTTGTTCAGTTTTTTTTTTTGTTTTTTAATGAAACGCTTCGAACTTGAATTTAGTGAAATTAAAGGAAAAGACTAATTCCTTCAGAAAAATCATAGATATGAAAAATATAAATTGTAGATACATTGGCGAATATATAAATTGAGAAGACATTTTATCAAAATTGTGAGCTCTTTAATTAGATATCTCAGAAACATTCCGAGTATGCAGTTTTGTAGCCCATCCAATTCAAAGTGCAAATTTTAAGTACCTTGGACTGGCCGTATATTTTTGGTAATTTTTTTTTTGTGGAAGATGTTGTTAATTGCAACGGAAGTGCATGCATGCAGGCTGTTGCGAAGGTGCAGGGTGTCGCATAACCAAAAATGTCAGCACAGGGTGTCTCGCATACAATTTCTATGGCGAATTCCGTCAGACGCTTCCTAATTGTATTTTATTTCTTTTGAACCATGAAAAAGTATCTGTGAAGTACAGAAGGAAAGCGTATTGAACGAAAAATTCAATCAGACAAATTTCAGAGAAAACAGCCGAAAACGTATCTGTTTCACATGCGGTTGTCTGTACATACGTTTCTGCCGCAAACTTTAGTGGGAAAACGGATCGTCAAAGTATCCGGAAATGGAATCAGTAAACGGACAAAAGACCGCACTTCGCCCACTTTTTTGTCAGTTTTTGGATCGGTTTTCGGATTTGGTACCCAGCCAGCAGAGAAACGTAAATTTTTGCGACAGTGCAGTCTAGTACATTTTGCCGTATCCGGAAACGAATAGAAAACGACTACAATTTTCATTCATTTATGTATCCAAGAGAATATGTAAAGATTTCTTACAGTATTGGAAGTCAGGTGGCTTTTTTTGGCGATGCATTAGGTAATTCAATAACTAAGATTCATTTGCAATCCAAGAATCCATTACCTATGATTACTTTATTTTAACTTAGGAGCCCTTGATATAAAAAAACAGTATTGAGGAAGGTCTGGCGCTATGCCATAAAAGCAGAGCTTCTGAAGTAAGTATTTGTGGCATAACAACAATTAACAATATTATTTTTGGTAATTAAATCCGCAAGTAAATGCCGCCAAGCATTGAATCTCATACCTTTCTTTAGTAACATTACTTACATGCGCTTTTCCGATGTAGCACCTTTGTTTTATGTTAGCCATTTTGGACCTGAAAATGCAAAGAAAAACATATTAGTGTTATTTAGGTACCCCTTATATACTTGCTAAAATCGCTTTACCTATCTAAAAATTTGGCATATTTTCCGACGATTGGGTAAACGACGACTCTAGATCGTATGCTCGCTCTACTGTACCATCAATACAGACATCGACAGCACTCCCATTCTCCAAATCTTCAGTATTTACACCAAAAGACGTATGTATGTAGTTGACCAGCTACTTAATGTTCCTGCGGTGGGGTCTGGTGACTATTTCACGCCCCAACTTTACTACTGGCGTCAGTGGTATTACCGCCTACTCGACTGGCCACTGCACAAAAGCGCGCTCGCCAGTCACAGACGGCACCTGGCGGCACTCCCGAGTGGCTGAGGCTTCGAGCTTTGAGGTGACTACGCTGTACAGGAACGGTTGTTCTGCCCCATTACCTATTCCAGTGCGTAGTCTTGTATATGATTTCGTATATGTAAAGTGATTGGTGTGTAAACAAATGAGTAAAATATAAAATTCTGTTAAAAAACAAAACAAATAAAATAGAAACTATTCTTATTTTAAATATATCAAAACTCGCAATGAATTCCTATGTGAAATGTAAATATGCACATACATATAACTATAGTGACTCAAACAAGTGAGCACGTGTTGAGTTTTTTTTTTAATATTCGTTATGTTTATCTTGCTAATTTTTGTGTGTTAATTTTCTATAAAAATGCCATACAAGCTTTAACAAAAACCATTTAAATCGCAATTTTAAACTTTATACAAAACTTATGAGAATTCAACAAATTTGCATCAACTTTTTAATCTGAATCTTTAGAATATTTTTGGTGTGTAGTTTTATAGCCTTTACAATTTTTGTCTAAAGAAAACCGGCTAAAAAATAGCGTTGATTTTTTACATTTTTTTTTTGGAATCTGCTTTTGACGAAAATTTGTTGAATTTTCTTATTTTTTTATGAAGTTTGAAACTGTGATTAACTATATGGTATTTTGGACAATATTTTTTATAGAAAAATAACAACAAAAAAATTTAATCAAAAAACATTTTGAATATTACAGAAAAAAAATAACACGTGGTCACTTGTTTGAGTCACTGTTTCTATTTATACTGGTATATAGAAGTGTGAAATGTATGTGGGTGTGTATTTATATAAGAAAACAAGCCAAATTCATACCATCAAAGAAACCATTAAAGAAAGGAAGTAAATACAGAGTAAGAATTTTTCAATTTTACGCCAAAATAAGTTTTGACACGTCAATAAATTCGAGGCGCCAGCAAACATGCAAATGCAGTTGTAGTATGTCGGTGTTTGCATGCTAAAACGCGCCAAGAGAGATTAATGAGGTGAACGCTGAGCACAGCTGCCACTGCAATGATGGCAAAACAAATATGCCAATCTACACAACAGTAACTACATATTTGCTAATGACAAAATGCTGCGGAAACGAAAAACGTTGCATGCATAATAAGTAAGGATTTAAAGGAATCCTTAGGATCCAATGTTGTACAGAATTTAAAATAGTTGCCGCTTTTCTTAAATACATACAAAAGTATATTACCATGAGGTGAACAATTTAATTATAATTTTTTTTTTTTATATAAAAATTAGAAGAATGAACCTTTTTAATTCGCAGCTTTCCCAAGCAAGTAATATCTTCTTCGGCAGCGTTATATTGTTAACGGCCTGTTCATGATTTTTTGCGCGTTGCCGTGCTTTTAGTAGTGTGACCACTTTCCCAGACTTCCAGTTGTCGGAAATGATTAGAGAGGCCAACTAAAAATTGATTTTGGAAGGAAGGAAGATGGTCAGATGAACTTCATTGCGGCGTTATGGTAATTCGAAGTTTAAATTTTATCTTCCGCAGTAGGTAGTGTGAAGTGCTAAATAAAGAAGCCCTCTTATCAGAAGTGAAGAGTGCGAATTCGAAGTATGTATGTGGCACAAGGAACAATGGGCCACATACTTTGCGGTCCACAGTATATGTAACCTAAGGTCAAAGTAGATTCTTTTGTATTCCCAAAAGAACCTGTATAACTAATTTTAAGATGCACGAGGCTTTCGGGAGTTTAAGTCTAGAGTCTTGACTGATGCATATGACTACTATAAATGGTAAAATAAATAATTGAGTATCATAATAGGGAATTTTCCTGAAGAAAAAAAGAGTTTTCTGATCGAAAAATATTGATTTTCAAGAATTCTATACCATTTCTAAGAAACAATTTTTTCCCCCATATAAAATACATGGAAAATTTTGAAATATTCTTTTGATTTCATAATAAAAAACAGGGTTATAATATTCTTCGGTATAGAACATTTGTATGGGGTGACAGCGTTAAAATTCCAACTTTTTTTGGAGCCACTTTAATAAAAACCCGTGTCATAATTATAAGCGCACCACATATTGACAAGTTTTAACAATTTATTTTGTTATTTAAGTTATTCTACAGCAAGAACCCTATAAATCCTATTTCAAATATTTATTAAAACAAAGATATTCAACAAACTTTGGTAAAAGTTTCGAGTTTTTAATTACATACATAGATTTCTTAAAAAGATTTGGAGTATGCAGTTTATGGGTTGTAATTATGACACGGAGTGTGTATTTATTTAGAGTTTAAGGAAGCCATTTTACTTCAACAAAACCACCGAATTTGTGTACGCCTAAGATACATAATTGCAATCAAGTGCAACTCTAATTTACTTAATGGTAGTCGTCTTTTTTTTATGCTTATCAGCGCTGACACTCGCTAATGCATTTTCCTATACAGTCACCATGAATGAAATTTGTATATTCAGCAACAAAAAAAAAATAAAAATTCAAATCACAAGTAACACGTTTTTCACTCGTCATTGACTCAGTCAATCAGCCAAATGAGGCAAATGCATAACACCATTTGCCTAATGAATTTATGTTTACTCTCACCATTCGAAACACTAAAAAATTCAAATTCATTTGCCATTGCACTTCGACGAGCTCCTAATGTTTGCCATACGAACACACAACACGCACGTTTGTATTTTCACATGTGTGTGGCTGCACGCACTTGTGTATTCGTGTGCGTAAATTAAGGCAAACAACAGAACCCGAAACGTGCCAGTGCAGCTGAACTCTATCTGTGGGCCACCATAAAGGCAACAGAATGCGGCAGACATTAGCATATGGCAATGCCAGCGAGCAAACAATGGTGCAAAAATGCATTCAATGCGATTACGTGAATCAATTTTGCATCATCGCCAACCAAGCGATGGGCCGGTAATAGCAACAACACTACAAAACACCATCACCACTCAGCAGGCAATCAACGACAATGAAGAGCAACAACAAAAAACTGCCGTCAACAAAAAGAAACAGTGACAATAATCAACAACAATCGGCAAGGGAACAAAGAAAGAAGTGGGGCGAATGAGCGAAAATCGAAACTTTAGACTCACCTCTGCTGCTGGGCCACGGTCCATAAATGTTTTTGGAAATACCGCTTGCAGCATGCTGCCACTTACAATGTGCAACTTATACCCATTATTATCCCTGCAGCAAAATTTAGAGACAGTCTGGCAAAATACTAGTTCCGCACAACATATTACAGAACTGCCTCTGAACTATTGCAAAGCGGATGAATGGGGGGACAGTTGACGCTTGCGTTGTGCTAAATAGTTGAACTGTCATCAAAGTTTCTCACATTTACAGGGCAATTCTGCCCACTGTCTTTCAATTCACCACAGTCTTTCGAATGAGGAAAGTCTTTCGTAGTTGTCAATTCTGGCAACTATCTTCAAAGCTTTCTTCTGTCTTTTGCAAGACTAATTAATTGATAGATCTACTAGCGAGGAGGTCTTAGCATTATTCTCTGTGTTTTTTAGCAATAAGTTTTCTAAAAATTATATTATTTAAAAAAAATATATATGACGAAATATATTTTTCTTTTTAAACGATAAAAATTAAAAAACAATAGATGAAGAAATATATATTTTTTTATACAATAAAAATTAAATGTCAACTTAAAAAATTAAAATTATAAAAAAAAAAATACGAAATACATAAGTTTCTAAAAATTAAACGGAATTAAACAAAAATCTAAAAATTAAAACAAAATTAAATAATTCAAAGAGCAAATATTAAATTAAAAAGAGAAAAATAATAAAATCAATTTCTAAAAATTAAATGAAATAAAAAAACATGAATTAATTAAAAAAAGTCAATAAAAAATATTTCCCTAAGTATTAAAAGGTAAGATTAAAAATTAAAAGAATATTAGATTTAAAAAAATTTAAATAAAAACCCAGAAAAATTTAAGTTTCTAAATCCTAAATGAAATTAAAAATAACTTGTTTTCTTTTTAAAACATTTCATTTTTTTCTATTTAAATTAAGTCAAAAAACAAAAATAAGAAAGTAAAAAACATAAGGCTCTAAAATTTAAAATAAATTAAAATTAAGCTTTAATTAAAATAGTTTGAATTAAATTTCAAAAATTCAATAAAAATTACGAAATTTAATAAAAGCAAAATAAATTAAACGGTAATATGTAAAAGAAAAAAAAAACTAACAATGGGCCGGAACAACAACAAAGGAAGCAATTTTTTATTCATACGGCCAAATATCCAAAAATCGAATCTTCGAAATGTTGCCTCATAAGAAACTTATTGTTTAAAATGCAACCAGTTCAGAACTAGTGCAACAGTTCTACAGACGGGGCAATTTCCCCTCGTAGAACATCGCCATGGTCAAAAAGACAGTTTAAAGCATTGACTTTTTAGACAGATGAAGTACCAGTGCCGCCTCTTATCAAACTAGCTTGGCGCTAGTTCTAAACCAGTTTGATTTCCTGCAGGGCTAGTACATACACAAGCCGACATGCGGACATGCACGCACATGTAAATACTTGCATGTACCGGCACTCGTGCGCTGATGTCAATCGTCTTCTCATACATGTTAAATTTCAAATTCATTTACTACGCATTGCCCATTTCACGACCACATCCACCCCTACTGCATCCTACTCCTCTACCCGACGCCACTCCCCAAGTGCCGAGAGAAATGCAAATTTATTTACATTAAACATTGACACAATGCCAACTCGAATGAGTAAAATTGCAAACTAGAAAATTTGTATGTATTTACAGTTGCGCCCAAAATAATAGCAGCAAAATTCAAAATGTTGTTAATGGCAATTTATCTGTATTTATTTA
Source organism: Rhagoletis pomonella (assembly GCF_013731165.1). Taxonomy (NCBI): domain Eukaryota; kingdom Metazoa; phylum Arthropoda; class Insecta; order Diptera; family Tephritidae; genus Rhagoletis; species Rhagoletis pomonella. The sequence continues at coordinate 27,684,586 of NW_023458556.1, forward strand.
GTGTTAATAATTTGCAATTAAAATCTAATCTAATTAAAAAAATCGAAATTTTGATAAACATTTTTTTAAGTTTAATTAATTTTGTGAACTTTGTGCAAGCTTCGAAACATTTATTTGTGTGGAATCTGATATAGATGAATACATATTTTAAATGCAAATTTTTAAAAATAAATAAATACAGAAAAGCTGCCAACGGCATCATTTTAAATTTTGCTGCTTTTATTTTGATCACAACTGTATGTCCTAGTAAGTATAAATATACATATTTGTAAATTTCAGAAAATTCGTAAATTCGTAAACTGTGACAAAAGTGCTCGCATTCGGCAAACACTCGCTCCCATTCGAATTCCACCATTCCCTTGCCCGGCGTTGCTGCACTTCTGCTTCTGTTGGAGCTGCAACATTTGCTCCGATTATTTGTAAATGCTTGCATGTGGAAAAAATTTGCATGCCAATGTTTTGAAAACATTTGCAAATATGCATACAAACATAGAGTTAGTTGGTGCACATGTGGTTGTTATCAATTTGCAAAGTGCAGCCAAAAACAGAAGAAAAAACACAAACTCGAAAAACATACGAGTGCAATTTAGTAAATGCAGCTATGCATTGTTTTACGAACCATTGCAATTTTCAAACAATGCATAATTAATTTTTGTGAATTTTTGAATGACATTGTTTAGAGACAGAGACAATTTTGTTTTTCGTTGCGAAAATATACGTTTTTGAATAAATTCAAAACTTCATTAAATCTGCAGACACTAAACTCGACTAAAAATAAACTCTTTATATTTGTTTCATTAAATAATTGTATTTATAATTTTATAAACTTGCTAGCTTTTAACTTCTGCATCTCAATCGGTTAAACCGAATGCTATAGAATTATGGTGATCGTTATGATTTTCATTCTCAGAGAGTTAACTTAATTCAGCCAGTCTCTAATTATAGCTCTGGACATGTGAGATACCTGAATGTAATATTTTAATCAACTAAGTTAAATTTGGCATTTAAAACATGTAGCAACAGTCTCCAGCTCTTTAAATCACTTTAGTTTGACACTTTTATTGCCTTTAAACTGTGGTCAACCCTCTTAAAAAATATTTTATAAACAAGGCTCATTTAAACCTGAATTTTCTGAAGTATTTTAGAAATGAAACTTACTGGAACCTCTCTTGTTTGAATACCGTATTTAAATATTTTATTGAGTTTATCAGTTTAATTTACTTTCACTTACCGGCGCGTTAAGTAAATTGAATCTCCATATTTTGAACATGTGGCAACCCTCTTAAAAATTATTTCGAAATAAATCGTTTTAGAATCCCTTTTTCGTTTGACACCCGCAGTGTTGTAATATTTTATTTAACCAATTAACTAACTGATTTTAGCACTTGGAAAGGGTGGCAACTCTCTTAAAAAATAATTCAGCCTTGTCATGAGGTTAATTTTGCCCGAACCGGTTCACTTTTCATTTTTAGTTTCCATGGTTTTACTATGGGCGGATGACAAATTTTCGGTTATTTTTTTTTTTTGTCAGGCGAATCTCAGGATAAGGCCGATTATATATTTATGTTAATCTTGGTTATAACATATCTGTGGGGCAAGGGAGCTTTTCTTGTAAGACTTACGTGCTAGAATAAACAAAATCTTTCAATCTTGCATACTGTCTTTCGATTGTTTTAGAAAAGACTTGCAACTATCTTAGCGAGAATTTTCCTATTAATCTCAAAAGACAAGAGAGCCTGTAATAATAATAATAGATGGGCACTTACACATATGTTAGTGTTTGGCCGAGCTTTTAGTCCGATGTTTGGCGTGCGCCTTGATGTTGTCGTACAAAAAGGGAGGAACCTACAGTTTTACGCCGTCTCCGAACGGCGATTGTATTTCTATGAGAAGCTGTTTTTCATGGCATAAATACACTCGGAGGCTGGCCATTGTCTGCAGAGGGGCGACCGCTATTTGAAAAAAAATTGGCTTTGTTTTTATTTTTTGGTGTTGGTCGGAAAATGGGCTCGAACCTAGGCCCTGCGGAATTGCTTACCACCACACAACAGCGGCCGCCTAAGAGAACCTTGTCGTCTAAATTTCCTCATAGTCACGTCCAGGGCGAGAGAGCCTGCCTCAATGCTTTCTGTGATTTTGGAGCTGTCCGTCTGTCGCATGTCGATTTGGTTTCCCGTCTTTTGATTTGGGAATAGCCATTTAGCCTGATGGGCTATCCTATGTTGAAACCCAGTGCTGCAAACTACCTTGTTTCGGCGCCCGGTACTTTTGAACAGTGGAGGTTGAATTTTCCGACGGTGAGAACAAAGACTCACCGAGACATTAAAAGCCCCTAGTATAATTTTGCGATAAAAATGGTTGTGAGCTGTGTTTGGAGCCGCCACGTAAAAACTAATTCCAATGAAAACACTCAGCGCAGCTCACAGTTTGTCAGATACGTAGCGGAATTCCTTGAAAATGGGCTAATAATTAAATCACTTAAAATTGCGTAGCAAGCCGTAACTGTGGGCGCATTGACTTATCAAAAATATTCTAAGGATTGTGTTGACCGAGATACGTATGCATCGCATTTTTATGAGATAGGAAATGTTCCGTACCGATAAGCGTTCAGTTCTCAATTTGTAAATATTTATTACTTAAGGTTTTCTTACAAAAAGGCAAACTCACTGCAATGTTTTACAATCGCACTTTTTATGAACCTATTCAAACAAAGTCAGCTACAGAAGCCTGCCAGATTTCCTTCTTTGTTGTTAAATAAAACTACATACATATGTATCTACATAAAACTTAAATTACGCTTAGCTTGTCAAAATGTTAAAAGTTTTAAGTTTAAGACCTTTCCACTTGAACATAAAACCGTTTTTTTCTCGTCTTCGTTTAAAAATCACAACCAGCATTTCCGGCAGGAATTAAAATGCTTTCATCCTCCCTCAGTGGCAGTCGAAACAAATCACATTAAATTTTCACGCTTTTGTAAGCTTTTGAAGGTTATCAGCAGCAAAAATAAAATGGCAATTTCATTTTAAAACTTATACGGCTACGGAGTTGAACCCCTTTTTTCGCTTTTAAGCCCACTAACATTTTTATGTTTGTTGGTGTTGCTTTTTACTTCCTTTTTTGTTGTAAGCACATATGTATTAAATTTGGCGAATACTTTTATGTTTTCAAACCATATGCATGGCTGTATGTACATTAGGGTGTTCCAAAGAACCAACGTTGATGTGAAAACAGCCCGAAATGAAATTTCTCCAAACATAGAACACCAAAGTTTTTACTAAAGTTGTAGTTAGTAATTATTAACTATAGTCAAAATTTCCGTGGAATCACTCAATGCTAAAATACAAATATTTTTAATAGGCTACGGCTTCAAATATTTTTTGATTTCCAAAATAATAATAGGGGTATATTTTTTCGACGAGATGTCATGATTCCCAAAACTAGTAGCATCACTTAATAGTAAGTCCTCAGTTCAAATAATTCGCGTTGAAAAGAGGAAAAAGCGTATAGTGAATTTCGTAAAAAATGTTTTCAATCTCATAAATTGTTGATAATGACTTTTGTTAAAATTTCAAAATCAAAAGTTATCAAAACAAATTCTATGGGACTGAGAAATATTATTTTGTACATTTTAGTACATTTATAGAAGCGTGGTATACTAAAAAGTTTTTATTTTATCTTATTTATTTTTGAGATAAAACTGAAAAGAATAAAGGCTACCTTATTAGATTTCTCTTAAAATAATCTTCCTATAATGTTCGGGACAACCTAATGTACATATGTACATACATACTTATGTACATACTTACTAGGTGCATATACGTATGTATACGAAAATATCCATGTACATACATATGTAAGTACCTACTCTGTTTGTAACTTAGTTTGTATATATGTATGTACATATTTATTTATTTTTACATGCGGGTAAAAAAATATGTGTATTTGGAAAAAAACTTTTTGATCTTTTAAAATCACGACTTTTTCACTTAGTTATGTGTGTATGTTTATGTGTTTGCTTTTATTTTGGCCTTTTTAACTCTTCCTTGTGCTTATTGTTGCTTTAAGACACGCGATAAGATCTTTTAGATTTTGTGCAAATTTGATTGGCTTTCAGTTTTTATTTTTTCCAGTTACACGCTCGCTTTGCTGTTATATCTTTAAAAGCTTTGTTGTTATTTTTTTCTTTTCGATTCTTTACTTTACTTGCAGCAAATTTAATCGGATTTACGTAATATTTTTCACTCAAATTGTATAGTTCTGCCAGCGGAAATTTTTGATGGATTGTTTTTCTACGTAAAGAGAGCAAAAACGATACACAAAATTTAAAAAAAATTCTCGAAAAACAGTCGGATAGGGGTCAGAATTCGTGAAATTATGACTTCATTTTTCGAAAATTAATTTTTTCATTATTTTTAATACAATTATTTATAAGCAATAAATTTTTTTTCTGTTCTTCGCCTCATAAAAATGTCATTTGACAACATACTTTCGAGGTATTCAAATCCGCAAAAAAATGTGTGTGCCACGTCTACCTACTTGAGAAATTATATTACTATAAATAATAAGTATGTGCATGTGTAAGCATCCAATTTTGTAAGCCATTTAACTGAAAATTATATAAATATTTGCATACTTCAAAAACCTCAAATGCAATGTGCTTCAGTGAATCTTGCACATACATACAAACATAAAAGTTAAAAAAAAAAATTCGCCACCAGTAAAGCAATAAAGCAGAGCTTGCTATGCAACGCCAGCAAATCAAATGCGTTGAGCGTTGAAGCAAGTTGTTGATTTAAGAAATTATGCTACTCCATAAATTGGTGAACTGCAGAAAAGCTTACCAAAGTGCGTTCTAAAAGATCAAGGAGAGCATAAGAAATGCAGTTAGAAATGTGCTCAAAATAAATAAGCCAGCCAGTTGATAAGTGGTTTTCACTGGTTGAATGAGTGCTGCTCAGTGTGCAGTGAAGTGTTGAAAGTTTGCTTGAATGCAATTGCAACAGATTAAGTCATTTGAATATTTTTATAAGAGAGTACGTAGGTATGTCTTATCAATGAAAAGATGAGACACTATTCAATGGGGTATAACTTAAAATCTACACTAACTCGAAAAATAAATATACTACATACATACATACATTTAATAGACGTAGAAATCCGTTCAAAGAGTACAGTACCGAAGTTCCACCAACCTCAGAGGGAGTCAGAATATTCGTACTAGTAGATGTATTAAATGTGTGTTTATTAGGGTGGTCGAAAAAATTTCAAACATTTACAAAAAAAATTTAAGGGCCCAGGGATTGAAAAAATTTTATTTTCCTTAATCGAAAAAATTCAACAAAATTTTACTTCGACCAGCTATAACTCATAAGTTAATTAATTTATATAAATAAGCTTCAATAGCACATTTTTCAAAATTCACAGATTCTTATAAAACATTTTGTCGAATTTTTACGATTTAAAAAAATGGATTTTTCAATTCCTTGTCGCAACTTCTAAAATTTTGAAATTTTCGTAGATATCTTTATTTTGTACGAAGAACAAAATCAAATTAAGTACCACCCTAATATATATGCAAGGAAGTACTTCTAACAAAAATTGGTTGCTCAAAACCTATCAAAAATTGCAATTGTAAAAAAATCACTTAATACTAATATATACGCTTTGCTAAGCTTCGCAGTTACAGTTTCGAATTCAGCCCAACCATATAACGGTTACTTATACGGTCTGGCATCTTATTACAATATACGTATGTACAAATGAGTGTAGAACGTATACGTGTATGTTTGTAGTCTGACTACTTCTGACTATGATATGAAAATGCGCTTAATGCAAATTTTATTTTCCTGCTTTTCATAATTTGCTTGCCTACAAAGTTGCATAATAAACAAGTAAAAGCTTTTGTCAAAAAGTACAAATATGTTTTTGACTTTACCCACATACGTATGTATGTATGTATTACTAACATAGATAGAGCAGGCTGCCATAACATATGCAAAGTAGTCAAATAGGAAACGGAAATGTGCAAACTCAACTCAAATAAGTAAGTATGCGCTTACAACCATATTCGCAATCATAATTACAATGCCGAATGAGTTCCTTGTAAGCACTAATAGGGGTGATTTGTAGGAATTTATTTATATATGTATATATTTACATATGTATACTAATTCGAGAAATTTCGTATAAAATATCATTCTATCGTCCCAGTAAAATTTTTTCTTTTAAAACGCGATTTTTAAGGGTATTTTTTAATGCGATTAAGCACGCGAACTACCTTGAACTGAGCAGAAAATTTTGGGAAGTTACAAAATGTATTAAATCCAAGAGTTTAAGCCCTCCGAGAGACATGCCTGGGATAGTGGTTAATCGGAGATTTCGTACCTCTGTTCAGCCACAAGATCAGCATCGGGCCAGAGCTGCCCGGCCTAGAGATCGATTCTTTATAGGGCATCTCAGAACTCTCATCAACACCTAGTAGCCCGGTGTCCCTTAATAGGAAGACCAAGGATCAGGATGGCTTTCTAGGATAACTCTATACCCCCGCAGAAGCTTACAAGGGCAGACCTCCAAATGTGCGCTGTCTCATTTCCATTGGGGTGCATTCTGTCTAGGATTTGCACTACATCTCAGTATACAAACAGAAGGATGCGCAGTCCGTGCCTCAACTAAGCAAATTTCACCAAGTTACATCCATCTTTCTATTGGAGTTTTTGCTGCAGAATTTGTGAACTATTTTTTAATTTTAGGCTAAACACCTTAGGTCTAGGATTTTCAGTTTGAGCTGGTCATATCTTATCTAAGCAATAAGATCAATTTAACAAAATAAATAAAAATAAAGTAGGAGAATGGGAGTAAACAAAAAATGTTTTTAAGTCACGCAATAATAAGCCACTATACAATTACAGCCATTCTTAAATATATGTAATAATAATAGAGTACTCGTCCCACCCTCCCCACTAATAAATGCGACAGCACATTGTTATGGAACTGGCGCCCACGCCACTTATTTACTCCAACCTAGCGCAGTGCTGAATAAGTAACTGAGATAATTGCCCTTTTTTATGTAAAAAAAAAAACGAAAAAGCAAACCATAAAAATTCGAAAACAATGGGAATTGATGAGAAATTTGTATGACAGCAGTTGAACAAATATCATGACGAGCTAAAGTTGATAAGAAAAAGATATATTACACTGTGCGACAATTTTAAAGCAATTCAAACCAGCACGGACTTGGCTAATATTTTCTGAATTTTTTCCAGTAATAAAACACTCGATGGCTTTGCAAAAGTAAGCTCGTATTTTTATTTTATGGCCTACTAAAGTTTTCATGTCACGGCTGAAGTAGTTTAAGAAAAAATATGAAAAAAGGGTTAAAATAAATATCTGAGCGAAATTAAAAGTTAAAACGTATATAATAAAATGGCATGGGAAATATTTTTGTAGAACATTTTAAACCATTATTTCCCGCCTGGAAGGGTCGTTTTGACCCTTACTGCAGAAAACCCCTCAAAAAGCAGATTTGGAAGTTCGTTAGAGGTTTGATATACTCTAGCGAATCATTTTTCGGAAAATTTTACTAGGGGTCTTCTCAGGCAAAAGCTTCATGCCGCCAACGTAAAAGTTTCTAAAAAATTTTAGATAAAAAATCAGCAAAAAACTTTTTTTTTTAATTTTTTAAAATTGAGTTTGGCTGTTGTCCCTTCTTGGCATAGATTTTTTATTAAATTTTATAGAGACTTTTACGTTGGTGGCATGAAGTTTTTTCCGAAGAATAATTTTCTAGAATATATCAATCCGCTAACGACCTTCCAAATTTGGTTTTTGCGGATTTTCGTGAAGTAAGGGTCAAAACGACCATTTTAGACGGGAGCTAATGGTTTAAAATTTTCTACGAAAATATTCCACATGAAATTTTATAATATACATATGTCTTAACCTTTAATTTCACTCAGATATTTATTTTAACCATTTTTTCGACTTTTTTGAAAACTACTTAGGTTGAGACATGCAAATTTTAGTAGACCACAAAATAAAAATACGAGCTAACTTTTGCAAATCCGTCGGGTATACTTTCAGAACAAATATGTTAACAAAGTCCGGGCTGATTTCGGCTGTCGCCCAGTGTTATTCATAGTTAAAGCGCGTAGTGAGCAATGGCATAATTAGCTTTAATCAGCGGCTAGACAGTGAATAGGTAATATAATTTATTTCAGAACTTATGCTAACATAAATTTGTGCTATTCGGGCACTTAATTTCTTTATTACCAGTTTAAATTAAATGGGAAGTCACAAATAACTACCTACGTATTGTAGTAATGCATATTTACATACATACTTATGTAGATTATTAATCATACATACCCAGGAGAACTTGGAATCATCGCTCGATTAGTCCAGGAGCACTCCCTCACCTGCGATTTGTCACCAATGCAGTCTATGCTTTACGTTAGGAACACAGCGGCTGCCATCAGAGACTACAGTGATCAGGCAGTGAAAGATCCCTCGAATATACCCCTTTTACTACTCTACATATAATTTAGCTTAGAGCCATACAATGTCGAGCTTATGTAAGCTTCTAGGGTTTCCATTTATTAAAAAAAAATTACAACCCAATGGGACTTGACAATTTGACAGTAGATAAGACAAGTCATTTGTATTTTTTTTTTCTATATTTTTAGCTAGACCTCTATCAACACATCGCTGAAAACTGCATTCAATTCCATGCATTAGTTTTCGACAGACAGATGGACAGAAAGACAGACAAGTATTCTAAAAATGATTGACTTGGCTTCTGTTGCTCTAATAAAGACCCCCACATAAATTTTTCTTTAATATCTATAATATACAGACATCGGCCTGTTAAAATTTTATTATATCTACAGATTAGGCTTTAAGCAAAAGTTTAGCCAAATCAAAAGCCATCGTATATAGAAAAATATAAAAATAAAATGTAAAAAATTACAAAACAAAAAAAAAAACGCTTCCGTCCGTGCCAATGCTCACACGCAAATTGTGTTTCATATTGCCGTGACCAGGATTCGAACCTGGGTTACTACGGCCACAACCACTAGACGATCACGGCTACTGGAAGCTTGCTATTGACTACAAACATTTGTTAATATGTTGTATGCAGACATGACTAAACATATGTATGAGTCAATGAAAACTGAATGGTGTACGCATACAACTCGGTTCAACATGTACATATGTATGTATGTACATATTTAGGTATGTACTTCAAAATTGCTTTATTAGAAAAGTGAAAGGCAGTGGGGCACACAGAAATACAAAAAAAAAATGTGGCGTGATACACATTTACTTAATACGAATATGAAGAAAAATAACTGCTGAGGTACAGTGCTACAGTGCTAAGTGAGGTATTGTGCTAAATACCTCTAAAAATTAAATCGAAAAAGTATAAGCAGATGCTTATGTTTTGTAATGCGAGAAAAATCTATAAAAAGATTTTAATATTTTTTATCAACACAAAAAAAAATTTTCAAATCTCAATTCAAAATTGTGGTATCACATCACATTTTCGAAATATCCATAGTTAAAAGTACGAAAAACTCTTCCTAAGCTGATTTGAAACGTCTTGTATAGCCATCCTTACTTACTTTAAACTTTACCAAATATTAATTTTCCACTGGGTCTAAACAAAACACGTTAGTAGTAGGTTGTATGAGAATGAGCCAGGTGTGATCAGTGCGCAATTATTCAATAAATAAATATGCGTTGATTATCGAGTCAACAGCGGAAAATCGATTAAGTTTAACGAAATTGATTGTTGTGAATTACATAAATAAATTATGCACATTTGGGTAAATATGTTTGTTAGAGGTCCATAAACAATTGAAAGCATAATTACTTAAGTACCGAAAGCATGAGTTGCAGAATGAGAGAGCCGTTTTAGGTACTTAGACACACTTTAATTTTTTTACAGTGGGTTAGAGTTTACGAAATAAAAACAATTCTATGTTATTATTGGAAGTCTCGTGAAGAGAAGCAGAGTTTTCCGTTCGAAAAATTTTGATCTTCACGTATTCTATACCGTTTATACGAAAAAATTTTGTTTTCCCATTTAAAATACATGGAAAACTTTGAGCGCTTTAAACGACTTCTAAATATTTTTTGATTTCGATATAAAATAAAGGTATACTTTTTCGGTATAGAACTATCCTAGAGGTGAAAGCATTAAAATTCTGACGTAACTTTTTTTTGGACCACCCTAATGTATGTACATATGCTTATAATTGTTTTGTTGTTCAATTTGAATTTTGCCAATACAGTATTGTTTATCACATATTGGTTTGCTTCGCATATTTATTTACGAATATGAAGCCGAACGAGAAAACGAACACAGAGACGAAAACGAAGACGACAAAGCAAAAACCACTTATTAATGAAAATTAAATTCGTGAGACGAATTCTACCTCATGTGGGGATAGGAGTTAAAAAAAAAATCAGGAAAAGTTAAAAAATAATTAAATAATTTCAACAGAAATCCCGGCACTTCCAATTAAGCTGCCTTGCATAATGTTAGAAAAAAAACATTAAAATATCTGTGGTCATATGGAATAGTAAACTGAGTCGAGAGGCTGGCTTGAATTTCTCAAATAGGCCACGGGTTAAAATCCATCGGACGATTTCAGTTTTCTTCAATGCGCGGAAGTTTTTTTCGGAAAGTTACGCCTAAACTATTTTTTTTTAATTTGCCATTTTTCCACGCTGCACCATTTTTTTCTCCAAAACTAGACCTACTAGAAAAGTTTTTAAAAGATTTTTAAATTAGCATAGAAAATGATGTCGGTTCCGTTTTCGGAACACAAAATCTGTCAAAATTTTGTTAAACCGTGTTATTTGAAATAAAAAGAGTTTAAAAACTGCAGACTTGGAATTTTTCCAGTTAGCAGCTTTCTACGGTTCAGCTTAATACGATGTGGTAAGTTTAAAGAATCTTCGTGGTCCTCAAAATAAAACAATAAAATCGGTAAAACTGCGACAGTAACTGGCATTCCTAGCTGAGCTGCATTTGTTATACAAAAAAAAAATTTTGCTTTTAATATCTCCAATAGCTTTCTTTATTATTATTTTTTTTCAAAGTAAACTTATAAATTTAAATAATACTTTGAATATTATATGCTTAGTTACTTCTTCTTGAAAAACGGAACATTGGATTTTTGAAAGTAGAAGTCGCCTGCCTGTAGAGTGGATTATTGTTCTGGAAATAGAAACGAAATTCATACCATAAATGCGATAATAAAGAGGACTAATAGGATATTGAAATAAAGTCTCAAATCTAAATAGGAATCAAAATCACACAATCACAATTCGCATAGCAAAAATCAGCTTCTCACCGTTTTCCATTCGGCCAACAACTTTTCCTTCTCGAATCGCATATATTCGCGATGATCCTGTATTCTCGTTATTAGTTTCCACAAAAGCAGCGTGGCTAAACCAATGCCCAAAATAGCACCGGCGCCACCACATAAAATTCTTAAAATAGCCACCTTCAACCAACAGTCAGGCTCTCTTTGTGCGCGCACTTCATCTGTGCCGTCGTCCATTTCTTTGAATATAAAAGTGAATTTACATTTATTAACATCATCGTAGGCGGTGCATTTCTTTTCGCCCTCAATCAGCTCATATTCTTCAATAGTTTCGTTATCTAGCGCGGACGTCTTCACACTGGTGCAGTTACCAAAACAGTCCTGCAAATTCTTAAACTTTCCCGATTTGTACATTTGGCATTGCACGCAGTCTTTGAGTTTATCGCAACGATTGGAACATGTCGGACACAACTCGCAGTACTGGCCCGAAAAGTAACCCTGTGGCGTGGATTGACACCTGCAATGGACAAATAAAAGTTAGTTTTTTTTCTTTTTAATTAAAGTTTCTTAATTCTTTCCAAATATAAAATTCCTTACTTGCATATGCCGCACTCACATGTTCCTTTGCCGGAACAAAGCTGGCCGCCACCAGGTGGTCTGCACGTCTCTTTCGACAACTGACACTCGCAAGCTGCTCCCGCCCAACCCGTCTTACAAGCGCACTTTCCACATTCACATGTGCCGTGCTCCGGACCAGAGCAAATTTTTTGTTCATGACGTTCACAAGAGAAATTGTCACATTGGCAATATTTTCCGGAAATAACTTCATTGGGATTTGCACGCTTATCGCATTGGCAAACGCCGCATGAGCACAGACCACGCCCACTACAGTCCACTTGCGTCGTATTATCGTGACAGAAGTGATTATTTTCACTCTTCGACGGCATAGTGTCACTAAGGCATTGGCAATTGGTGCCAATATACTTCTCGTCGCATTCACAAACGCCACAAACAAGACTGCCGCGCGCGTTACATTGCTCACTGAGTGTTTTTCGCTGCGCCTCGCACTCACAACCGCAAAGCATTTCGAGATCAATGATTACGCTTTCATTTATACCGATCGGAGAGATTTGTATGATTTCTCGCCAATCGCGTGGATCAGATGGACATGAATTCAATTCGATATGAAGGGTAAATGTAATTTCATCGCCGACGCGTACATTGTCACATTTGGATGTTGGTATTTCGGCGCCATCTTTGCCACAAGCTGAATAGTAGCTAATCTTAACATGATGGGTTGCATTATCTCGCATTTGTATAGTGGACGAAATTTTCTATAACGGTGGGAAAAAAATATTTCTTGCTATGATAAGGCCAATTTACAAAATCGGTGACACTTTGAATTTCGCGCGCAGTAATTCGAAATGAAATATATTATTTCCGTCCCTCCCCTTTGTGTGACATCAAGGCATACGCCACAAATTGGAGGAGAAGCTCGGCCAAACTCTAACATACATATGTGTAAGCGCCAATCTTTTATTATTATTATATTATTACCGTCAATTGTCTTTGATTGACTTGTGTGAAATGAAAAAATGTGAATTTCGTGTACCGATTAAGCATTATATTTTTAAGTAAAAAATCCTGTACCGAAACTAAGAAAAGGCTTGATCAATTTCAATGGTCAAAAGTGGTTTACTAAGTCAAGTTCAAGTCAAATCCATGGAATGAAATTGAACGATCATAAATAGAACTAAAGTGTGCAAGGCGCCTGAGGCTGTCAGCATTTTAACTGAGAGGGTAGATTATATTTTTCATTAATATTTGGATATAATAAAGCCGTCCGCGCGGTGGATGCCGCTATATCTCACAGTCGATCACAAACGCAACCATGTGACCACTTCGAAGCGTGTTTGGCGATGTTCAGCTGCAATCCGAACGACTTTTTGCACCCTTTTTCATCCGTTAGCGAAATATGGATCCACCACGACACTCCAAAGGCCAAGGAATAATCGAGAAGTGGACCAAAGCGGGTCTGTCAGCCAAAAAGGTTATAGGCAAAGTTTTTTGGAATGAACGCTATGACATTCACATCGATTACCTTGAAAAGGGCAAACCATTTACTAGCGAATATTATTCACGAGATTTTCTAATTAAGAAGTTGCTCGAGCCAAGAATCAAACCCTGGTCCTACATTGTGGTCGTGCGCACCTCTAACCACTTAGCCACAGCGGCCGCCGCAAGATGGAGATTGTAGTTCGAAAAATAGTCTGGTAAGTTTGCAGAACAGTAATAATATGAAATGTTCAATGTTATGAACGCCAAGATGGGGACCAGTTCGGAGCCAAAACTCGATCCTAAAAGAACCGAAACTCGATTTCAGAAGAACCGAAAAGCGGTTCCGGAAGAATCGGAAAATCATCTCAGAAATAACCGAAAAAGGATTCTACAGAACCAAAAATCGGCCGCAAAGCGCACATTCCACTATCGGCAAAAAATTAATAGTTTTGCCATATGGTCTAAATATAAAATTATCAGCCTCGAATTCGGATAGGATATGTATTATATATTTCTGAGTTGACCTACCATACCTTGTTCGGTTCGAGCAACTACACCATATAGCTGCCATATACCCGATCTGTTCGTGGTTTTTGATGCTATCCACTTGAAATTCGGTTTGTTTTCGTAACATGGGGTTCTGAGTTGACCTAAAACATTTTTTTTCTTTTTGAATTTAATGTCATGCTACATGCAATAAAGCATAGCGTTTCTATAAGGTCAGCTACTATAGCTTTCTTAACAATTTACTGTGAAGCCTAATACAAATAAGTAAAGCATCCATACCTACCTTATATTCCTCGCGTACGAGATTCACAACATTCGACGAATCCATTGTTAAAACTGCACAGGAAGATCCCTCAATATGATCGGATAGCCGCTTATATGTTTTAAAAACATCTTTAGTGACAGCAAATATGACATTTATAGAATTCTCTTCGACTTTATGCCTTATCGCTTCAACACTTGGATAATCCAATATCTCCGCATGTGTATAATAACCTTCACTGTTCAGATGGCACATTCCGTCATTTGGTACGATCAAGCCGGCAAGCTATAGAAATAATGATAATAAGTGTGTGTGTGTTCGGTTATCATATTAACAACTATACAGTGTGACGTAGACCACCCGTCTATTCCCTCTAAAATAAAGGGAAATGTTTTTTTATTCCATAAGCGTTAAAATACTTATGACCTACCAAATCGAGGATGATCTATCTTTTGGTGATATTATTGACTTCCGGTTTCGAGCAGAAGTTCGATAAACTGACCGGTGGTCCATTTTTTTAAAAAGCAATAACATCCACAGATTCGGATTCTGCGGACAAAAATACATAACGTTTGTGGAAAGTTTTTTTCTGGACCTCCGATTAAAATAATGCACTTCCGGTCTGGTTAACCCACTCGAACCCGGTCGAAACCAGAAATCAGTAATACGACCAAAAGGTTTCCTTCGTTTTTCCTTTTCCAATAAAAAGATTTTCACTCATTTAAGAAGACCGAGACGACTTGAAGTTCGAAGCTTTTTTTATTGATCGACAAAGTACTTCGGGATAAAAATGTCAAGCCAAAGGTACGTATTTTTATCCTCAGAATCCGAATATGTAGTAAAAACATATATTTGGATTTTAAAAAATTCTTCCGGTCAGTTTAACCCACTTTCTGTTGAACCCGGAAGTCGTTAATAGCTCCAAAAGATAGAGACTCTCCGACTCCTGTATATCAAGCACCTATGTTTGAATACATTCTCACCTTACCGTCACCGGCGCTATGAAAAGAAGCATCCGTCGAGAAAACTAGCAAACGCCGCGCCTTTTCACGCCATCCTATTTCCTTGCGGCATACAACCGCTTGCATTATGGCATCCAGTCCACCCTCAGGATCATCATTGTTTCCATAAGTAACAGCTTTTTTTACCTTATACTGTGAAAAAATCATACTTTTCGTCAATCGAATTCCATAAAAATATACCTTAAATGCATGCATTTATACTTAATGATTATTTACTTACTGCGAATTCATTAGTATCCTTACTCAAAGGCATAACATTGTGATAACTATAGGTAACGGACTTTTTTGATTTATCTCTAGATAAAGATTAGATTGGAATGTTACAGTCAAAAAAAAGAAATTTTTGTTAAAAAGTCTATATACTTTTATGTGAGTATCATACTTACAGCGCGCTAGATACTTTAGTAAAAGGCATTCGAACTTTGTCGATAAACGAACCGAATCCCAAGCGAAAGTTTCTGGTGATATTAACCATAGCCTCAGCTAAACTATCACCCAAAGCGGATAATTTGTCCTTGTCATCACCCATAGAATATGATAAGTCCATCAGATAGTAGAGATCAACAGGGTAATCAAGAGCACGTGAGTATGTCAATGGCATGATGTGGATTTGATCTAAAAAAAAAATTATGAATAATATCTGTCCAAAACCAATTTTTTTTTTGCAAATTCTTTTTCATTCATGATGTATGGTATTTCTTATTTAGTTACTTATATACTGGTACATATGAACATTTATCCGTTGTAGTACACCGAGAAAAGAGATTTTGATAACTATGTAGTATAACCAAACCATGTGTTGAGAGAAATATATTTAGTTTAAATATTTTCTCAGTGTATTCATAAGTTTTCGAGCATTTCCATTGAGATGCACTAGAACTTACGACCTAATTATGTACTCTAAGGGGAAGCAGCGTATCTGTTTTCATCTAAACCTTCCAATAAATTTTAGCGAGTGAGAACTCTGAAGTAAAAATTTTTATACAATCGACATACATACATATATATGTATGAAGAGCACTCGGATGACTACGAATAATTTGAGTTGGATGCTGAGAAAGAGGCACTCTTGGACGAAGATCCTTAAAAACTCAACAGAAACTCGCAGAAGCATTGAAAAATTATGCTCCTTGAAAAATGAGCAGCGATACAGTCTACTTTCTGAGTAAATATGCGAATGACCATTCTGTTATTTCGCGGATTTATCTTTGTACACATTTTTCATAAGTTTTATAAAAAACTTTAATAATAACTTTGCTGAAAATCACCCCAACCGGAAACCAGGAGATTTCTTAAAAGAAAAGGAAATAAACAGCACACATATTGTTCGCTACATAAATTGTCTGCTCGGAGTATCGATACCAATCTCAGCCAATAGAAAATGTGCCGTGAATAAAGTTGTAAGCGAACTGAAAGAGACTTAGTAGCCAAAACTGATGAAATTTGAGAAACCTCCAGATTATGATTCAGTTTTAATGTTTGCCCATATTCATAGTATAGTGAAGGGTGGTCCATATAGTAGTTCCTTTTTAAAAACTCAAGAATTAACAAAAAAAAAATAAATTAAATGCCCCAAAAGTGCCATTAATTAATTATGGAACACGATTTCTTAATACAATGATCGAAAAAATTATAGCCGGACGAGTGTTAACATATTATTTTTTTGTTATTTAATTTTAGTATTTTTTATACAAATATATTTTATTCTTTAAATAAGCCCATGTAAATCCAAGTCTCAAATTTTTGAAGCTATCTGACTAAAAGTTTTTTCTAATAGCGGACGCGCCTCGGCAGGCAATGACAAAAGCCTGTTATTACTAATATTATAACATAAATAACATAAACTTTTTATTCAGCATTTTGAGACAAATATCGAGTATGCAATTTTGTAGCCCAATAAATTTTAGTATATCAAATAGCTTAAAATAACTGTTGATTTTGAGAATTTTTTTGATAAGGGGGTGTTGAGCATTTTCTCCCATATAGCGAATGAACAATAGATATCTAAGTGCGCAACACCCTCCACAAAAACAAAAATTCTTTGTATTGAATGGGCTACAAAACTGCATTCTCGAAACTTTTCTTAAAATCCTGAATACAACAAATGATTCACATTTTTTTAATTTTTGTGAATTTTATATAAAGTACATATATACAGTCAGCGTCAAAAATATAAATACCCAGACGTTTCTTTATTTATATTTTCCATACCAAATTTTTCTTATTTTTTTTTTTATAAAAATAAAGTTAGTTCAAGAGCAAAAACCAGCATAATCAGTTTCATATGTAACTGGGGCTAATTCAAGAACTACCAAAAAATTGTCATCAAAATTTTCAACTTTTCAATTCCATTTCTTAGAAAAATTCTGGGTGTGCAGTTTTGTAGCCCATTAAATTTTAGTATAATAAGGTGTACGTTTAAAGTCTATAAAAATTACCGTTGATTTTTGAGATTTTTTTTTGTCGAGGGTGTTGCGCATTTTCTTCCATATAAAAATAGATTTTGTTCATGCGTTATTTTCTAAGAAATCGAATTGAAAAGTTGAAAATTTGTATGGAAATTTTTTGGAATATTTAAATTTTTCCGAGTTCTATATGAAATTGAAAGAATCGGTTCTGCTGGTTTCTGCTGTAGAATGAATTATATTTTTATAACAAAATAGAAAAAAATTGGTATAAAAATCGTGAAAACGTTAGGGTATTCATATTTTTGACGCGGACTGTATATATGTATTTTTATTTTTTATTTTTTCAAAAAAACACCGTATCAATAAATTACTGATAAATTTTGCCACTTACTTGCGCGCAGCTGCAAACTGATATGTTGTGGTCTCAGTTGTACGATTTCTTGACTATCATATTTTACACTGTTTACACTTTTCGCAGTTTGAACGCTCTTACCACTTGTTAAAGGTCGATTACTTATAAACTTAGAACTTTCTTGAGGATAAAAAACCGATTCGTTTGGGCAATTTGATTCCAACAAATAATCAAAACAACGATCTTGCGTATAGTTTGGTTGCTCGCACCAGGCGCAATTCGGCATTTGTATGCACTCATGGCACCTGTTTTTGTTGTTGCAGGCATTTTGAGTTACTACGCCAAGACTTTCTTTTAGTAATAAACAGATAAATAATGCCGAAAATTTTACGAAATGCTGATGTAAAATCATATTTTGAATTTTTTTAACTTTACTTAGGCGGCTTCGGAAGTCTCAACTTGAAATGTTTCTCGAACCTTGTCCGCGAAGAGCCGGCAAGCAACTAATATTTTAATAAGTGATTTTAAGCTACATTAAATCTTAATATCTGACTCATGTTAGCGGATTTAGGTCTTTTTTTATTAATTTCAACTAAAAAATTCAATTCAAATAAAAACTTGCGCGCCTACCTATATACATACTTATGTATGTATGTACTTATGTACATAGTTGTTGCATACATACTTATGTGACCAAAAGCTACTGATAAGCGTTCTTTTAAATTCGCAGAACTCCGAAGGCCACATTCACGTCATAAGTACTATACATATTTTAGTACGAGTATGTAAGCATGTATGATTCAGCATCGACATATATGTAAATTTGCAAAACACTAGTAATTACAAAATATTTCAATAAAATTATAACAAAATTAGCGGCTAATAGATATCACACGCTTAATCAAAAACAATCACAACCCAAAATTTTAAAAAATGTATTGGTTTCTATAAAACAGTTCACAGACCACATATCTAACGTTCGCTGAAATTTCTTCTTCATTGTCATCTTTTTTAACTGGAATCTGCCGAATTCGTGGACACTATCAATGATTGGTTTGACATGTTCAATAGGAGGCTTACCAAGTTTTTTTTTGTGGTAAAAAAAAATTTATAAATATTTTAAAACATAAAACTTGTAATTAATTGAATACACAATGTAGTTATTAATGGTTATAGACTTATAATTAGATTATTTATTTTTTATGTACAAGAGATATCCTCTTTACGAATTTGTATGCAAATATCAATGATATTTTGTGTTCAAAAAGCAATAAAAGTATTTTTCTCTATGTAGTTCCCACTATAACCAAGTTGTTTTATTTATTGTTTTAGTACAGGTTTGCCAAAAAAATGATTGCCTTGGTAAAAGCTCAAACTATATTTAAATTAATTTATCTATATAAGGAACATTAAATCTTAAAAATAGTAAAACTAGGAAGCAATGAAATCTAGATAGATAGATATATTTTTTTACAAAGGTCTAAGTTTTAGCTCTGCTTATTATAATAAGTACATTAAATTAATAATTCGCATTTTACTCATGATTCCATTCTATGTCCATTTTTCTACTGCCTCTCTACTACTATTTTCACAAAGAGCGAACACATTCTTCCCCTTCCTCCCTACTTTCAAAATACAAATCTAGATAAAGGAGTATCAAATTTGAGCTGTCACAACTTACATAACCTTGTATTATTCACTTCAAATTTACTTATCAATCTTATCTTCTTGTTGCCTTCTAAGAAATTTGAATTCCAAAAGTAACAAGTGTGCTCAGTTATAAAAAAAAAAATCGTTAAATAAGTGTACAAGAGAATCAAATTTTTCTATTATTTTATTATCCATCTCCCAATGACTTCCTACCACTGCACTATTCTATACTTGCAAAAAGCAGGGAAGGGAGACACGGCCGTGTGCAGAGCAACAAGGATATTATTATTTGAATATTATAAGATCATTTAATGAACTCAATGCAATGTAGAATAAAAATACGGGAATTGGAATTGAACAAACAAAAAATAATAATAAGTATTGAAAATTACCTTTTAATTAATTTTTTATACTAATAAAGTTACAAGTACGAAATTCCAGTATGTGGTAGTGCACATATTAGACCTTAACGTACAGGAGAATTTAAGTGTTTTCAATTTTAGGAAATTTCCTCTTTTCTCTGATATCCATATTATTATTCAGCAAAGCATTAAGTTTTTTAAATAACTTTGTAAATTAATCATTAATTGCCTTCGAAATTTTGAAGTAATTTTAAAAACAAATTCTTACGTTATAGAGAAAACTTAAGGCAGAGTTCAGTTGGTCCCTAGTTTTTCTCTGCAAAACGTTGCAATCTCTCGAAGTACTTCATATGTACATAAGTATGTAGTTTGTGTTTATGTTTTTGTACCTTAGGATTTTATTTAAAAGTGTTTCCCTAAATCTTTGTGAAGATTCTAATTAACATACCCTCATATTAAATATGTGCAAAGGACTAAATTCAGGTTATTCAGATATAACTTATTAATAATCACTTATTCTTTAAAGGTAAATAAAGAAACGAGTACGAAAAATGCTTCTAAATACAATATCGAACTGACTTTGACTGCATTAAAGTTTCTGTACGAAAAGGAAATGCCTGTTGGCCGCTTAACACAGAACTGGCAGCTGGCGTGTCTTCAACCAATAAATATTGCCAAACATCAATAAAATACGCAGCAAAGTAATGCAAAGTGGATTGCGGCAAAGCAACAGACATACGAAGAGCATAAAAGCACTAATCACTCGTGCTAAGCAGCACTTCATTTATGTGTAAAATGTATATATTTAGATTACACGAGTTGGCAAATCGAAAAATGAGAGCCTGTAAGCTCGAACGAGTATGGCGTAGAAGTGTTAAGTGTTTTGGAATAAATTTGGTAAGCTAACTATGGCAGAAAATGTAGAAACAGCAAGACACATTAACCCTTACAGGGCCTTGCGAGGAGAGACGTTTTTATGCAAAGATCGAGATTTTCTTGAACAACCCATTTATTGCGGTTTTGATTCCGCGTAACATTTCTATCGATATATGGATCGAGTGAGATGTATTGCTGGGTTTTTAAGAACCACAAAAGCAAGGTTCGTTTTTTCGTACTGGGGATTATCCCACCAAAAAGTTAAACATTTTTCGCTCTTCAAAAATTTTTAGACCTGAATAGGTTTTTGGTAGGTTTTTAGATAAGCCAAATCATTCCAAATATCTTTTATTGAGATGAGTGCTTAGGTGATGAAAATTTGTATAAGACTTTTGAGAAATACGGAAATGCAAATGCTAAAATTATGGCAACTTTCTTAAAAGAAATGTATAAAGTAGACAAGGCTCTGGAGCATCTTTAGTTGTATAACGGTTAATTTATAGCGTTCCACCTGAGTGTGAATGTAACAATAAATTTCCTCCTCAAATACTTAGTTTTGTAACACTTTTATCAACAAAACCTTTTTTTTTCTAGATCTCTTAAATGTTCGACCAAAGTTTTGGTGCACTCAGTGGTTATACATTTTTTTTTTACTTGAACAATTTAGACTGTATGAATAGAGTATATGGGGTATTCCATACCAAAACGGACGGGGTTCACAGTTCATGTGTTTGATTTTTTTTTTAATTTTTAGGGTTGATGCATAAACATAAATAATAAATGAATATGAAATTTCAGCGGGATTAATAAATTTTTATAAACTGTACAGCACAAAAACAAAAACAAATCGATTTAGTAGTTCTCCAAAGATCTCGAGCATGGGGCGAGGAAAAAATGTGAAAAAAATCACACATACACACATCAAAACTCTCTACGAAAGTAAATTAAAGTAAAATTTATCACGTACACATTTTTTATGAAAAAAATAGTTTTTGAAAATATGCCATCTCAAAAAAATTGGAAAAAATCGCAATGGTAGCTTTGAGTATTGCGCAATATTTAAGTATGGTATTATGGGGTACACTCTACAATAATTTGAGTTATGAATTTTTTTTTTAACCGAAGTTGAGTGTACTCATTTACATAACAAATTTACAATTAAATGCAAAAGTGCAAGTTTTAAGCTACTGCAAAGTTGCGTTGATTTGTAATATGTTTTATGCTGTCAGCTTTTTGCACTTTTTTTATGGAAGGAAATGCGCCAAACCGTTTTCAAAGAAAATTCAAAATAAAATAACGCCGCTACCATTGTAATTTTTTTTAATTTTTTTTTGAGATGGCATATTTTCAAAAACTATTTTTTTTTATCAAAATATGTGTACTTGAAAACTTTTTCAAATAAAAAATTTTTAAATATTTCTTTTCATAGAGAGTGTTGATGTGTGATTTTTTTTTAAATGTTTTCCTCGCGCCGTTCTCGAGATATTTGGAAAACTATTAAATCGATTTGTTTTTTTGCTGTAAAGTTTTTAAAAATGTATTAATCAAGCTCAAACTTCATACTTCTTTATAATTTATGTTTATGCATCAACCCCAAAAATTTGATACAAATTAAACACATGAAGTGTGAACCCGTTCGTTTTGGTATGGAACGCGCCATATACATATGCACATATGTATATACAGTATATTTTGCTTAGCTGCCCATCCTTCTTTGCACGAAAAACTTGTGCGCTTAACCGAAAAAAGCCCTTAAGCGAATTTTCTTTACTACTTCAATGAGGAAGGTATCCGAATCCCTATGAAACCAAATAATGGAGGGGCACCTACCACGTAGAAATTACTGCAAGAGAAATTTTTTCCGAATGGTATCTAATTACCTATATAACTACATAAAATAATTGCCGTTTTCGTTGTTCTGCGAGATGAGCAAAATAAATAATAGCTTGTAAAATTAGGGTAAGTGTAGAGCCAGTGCAGGTAAACGTAATACTTTCTTTGATAATTGATAATAGTTGCAAATTTTTAAGGCAGGTATCGCTAATGTGCAGGTATGTTGAATGCAAGTATCGGAGCAGTTTCCTTATAAATGTTAAAAATAATGCCGGTGATGCGCATTTTGGGGTAGGTATCTTAAATGTGCACTTAAGCACAAAGGCAGCAAAGCAAAATATACTGTATTCGCGTATGTATGTATACCCAGCAGGAAATGGATCTAACTATAAGCTAACTTTAAGTTGATTAGGAAGGAGCTAAAAGTCACTTATTATCTGTATATTTTGTTGACGAAAGCTAACTATATTTTTATGGCGATGGCCGCGAAATAGTCAAGGGAGGCTTACCTTTGCATTCGATGTAGTCAAGGGTGGTTACCTCTGCACTGGATGTAACTAACTTGTAACTTACTACTTTTGGACATAAAATATCAATAGGAAAACAAAATATTTTTTTATTTTATTTTTTTTTTTCTTTATTTTTTTTTATTACATTTCATATTTGTTTCCATATTCTGTTGTAGGTGGTCCATATTCGAACTCCGTCAGACATAACTTCGAAATGATAATATGAAATTTCGATCTTCCTTTTATTTGTCCTCAATTCGAAAAAGTGTTTGCGAAGTGCAGGATATTTAAATAGAAATTCCTTTAAAGAAAACAATCTCCTTCATTACCCATTGCATTACTTGTCAACTAGTTTCAAGTTAGCTTTTTGTAGCTAACTACAGGTTATATATTTTATAGAATTCCCTCGAAGAAGCTAACTACAAGTGGGTTATTTTTTATCAACTGATAATTTTTTTCTACAGGGTATATCAACCAGCTTGCTGGTAGTAATGTTGCTTATTACGCGCTTTGCTGCCGCACTGCATTCCAGAACCAAATTCTCGCGATAAATGAAAACAGAAAAATTTAAAAGCAGCTAAAGTGCCTCA
The DNA here is from genome assembly GCF_013731165.1 of Rhagoletis pomonella. Classification (NCBI taxonomy): domain Eukaryota; kingdom Metazoa; phylum Arthropoda; class Insecta; order Diptera; family Tephritidae; genus Rhagoletis; species Rhagoletis pomonella. The sequence continues at coordinate 27,708,348 of NW_023458556.1, forward strand.
AGCTTCAAACTGACAGAGGGCGTGGCAAAGAATGCTTGAGCTTCTATTTTTATTGTTTATATATTTTTCTTTTCTGAACCAACTCGTCTTTTGAGGGCGGAAACATTTTGTAGTAAAACTGCCATGCAACATGCAAGTTTCGATTTTTTTCCTTCAAGAAAGACCACATCTTCCTAAACTTTGCTATTAACTTTATCCTCTTTTTTTTTTTGTTAAATAGTAAGTGTAGTTCAAATTTAAGTAGCAGCAAGTAGCACATTCCAAGCTGTTGTGGCTGCTGTTGCACCGAGGTATGTATGTAGTAATCAGATACATATGTATGTATACCGTTCTCCGCGTAAATGTACAGACTTGCAGCCACTCGTGCCAATCCGCCAGTCACTCGCAGTCAGCTAAGGTTCTGCGCTTAACTTTAAGTACTTCCGACTTTAAAAGCACGTCACATCCGATTTGACTCTTCAGCCGTGAAGCGTATGATTCACTTTGAGAGTTGAGTTGTTAGTGCACAATGCTTACAAAGGGTTCGTCGCATCAATGAAGGTGGTCAGGCTCGGTGTAACGGCGTTGGTATTTGGTATTAGGTGCTGGCAGTGGCAAAGGCAAAACCAAAGCTTTTCAATAAAAGCGAGGCAGCGTCTAATAAAAATGTTTATATACGAGTAGCAAAAAGAAAAAAAAGTAAAAGTAAATTAGGTGAAGGCTTCAACTAAGTCTATAGTTGGTTGTTAACCTATGGTAATAACAGGTAATTTAAGGCACTTTGCAATAAATCGTAAGAAATTCTTGTCTCGTAATTCTTAATTGCATTCAAAAGTCTATGGTTACTTGCGTCGCTAAATTAAATATTAAAAATAGGAATAATTCCTTAGTTTACATTTTCCACATATGTTTTCCTAATGCATTTTTAAGAACTTTCATTCAATCACGAATAGAACAAGAGACGATTCGACCTAGAAGAACTTTTGTATTCCTATACAACCCTGGCAGCTCCTTAATACGTCCCTAACCCTGGCAGCTCAAGAATTAACAGCTTCCCTAATAAAAGCTAATAGTGTCACTTCGGCCTGAGAGACTATGCGCCATCTGCCCATTGAAATAGAAAGCCTAGTGCTGGGCGCATGAACACTCGTACCGATTTTACCCGCCATTTTGCACCCATATGTGAAACAGTATATGTACATACGTGTCTGTATTCCAGTGAGGCAATTCAGACGTCTGGGTTTACCTTTAAAATTTTCTGCCAAAATAGATCGCTTTTAACAGGGTGTCGGAAACCCCGTTTGTTTTTCTAAAAAATAACCTCTGCATGACAGCTGATACTTGAACAAAAATATGAAGTCCATCTCAGACCCGACACTTGGTACGCGGTTTAGCTAGCTCTTCGTGATCCTGTGACCGAGAGCAAAGACAACCTGAAATTCAGTCGTCATATGGCAGTTTGGTGATAGTGTTTTTGCCCACCAAACTATGAAGGCATAAACGTTAACCGGTCAAGCAATCACCAGACACATGCGACTATACTAAGACTTTTGTCTTGATCAGAATTCCAATTTTGTCTCTGATTAATGGTTATACCAAGATACATATTTGACTTCGTCCGAGTATCCAACCACTGTCCTTCCAAGAGTAACCGAACCAAGATTCGGCTTAAACTTGTTGTGATAGATACAAGATTGCGCTGACTTGGACACGTTGTACGCATGGATGACGAGGATCCGATGAAAAGATCATTTCACTCGGCAGCCTAGAGCGAACAATGAAAAAAAGACGTCCATGAACACAATGGAAGGATTAAGTGCAGAAGAACCTATCTGTACTCGGGGTGTACAACCGGCAAAAGATGCGCCAGACCAAAAAGAAAAAAATTCAAAAAATCAATGCCTGCTTTTAAACGACCTTAAAAAAGGAGGAGGTTATCAATTCGTGGGAATATACACTTTTTTATGTTTGTTACCTCATAACTTTGGACCACGTGAAACGATTTCGATAATTCATTTTTTATCGGAAAGGTGATCAGAGCTTTAAAAGCATAAACAGACGGCAGCGGTGATCCGGATCAACTCGTTAATTCGGAATTATCTCGGGAATTGATTGCAGTTGATCCGGATTAAGTTCTAGAGTTAATTCCCAAACTTAACTCAGATTAAGGGAATATTCGATCCTGACCAAAACTCACAGAGCGTAGAATACAGAGAAAGGCAAAACTAGCATGGACGTATACCTTTCATCGGTAATACAGTCACCATACTAATTCAGATAGGAATCCAATTGAAATTGAATAAGAACTTATTTGAATTAATACAGTGACTGCATTACCGACGACAAGGTGGGTTGTCCATGCTAGTTTTGAATTTTCTTGGTGCTCTACGCTCTCTGAGCAAACAAATACGCCAACCAAAGCAGCCAACTACTTCATCCGCGGCAGCCGAGTGGTGAGGGCTGGGTACTACAAGTCTGAAGGTCCTCGGTTGGAGCGATTACCATAAAATTTTGTTTTATTGTTACTTATATTTCTTTTAATTTTATTTGATTAATATATTTAATTTTACTTTTATTTTGTTTTTGTTTGTTTTATTTTATTTCACATTTTTTATTTTATTATTAGCTACTTTAAATTTTTAAAGATTAATTTTTCTAAAAAGGTCAAAGACAACTAACTAAAAATGACTTAAAAAAATATGGAAGTTATAATTGAATGAATTTAAGAAAAAAATCAAATGAATATTCTACTGTCCGTGGGATTCGAACCTACGACCTCGCGGCTCATAAATCCGCCTTACTGCCGTCTGTCAAAGCACAATTTTGATCAGATCAATTGCGCCGTAAATCTGGATCAACGTTGCCGTCTGTCTATGTTTTTATAGATAAAGAAACATAAATTAAGGACAAAAACTCGAACCAGACAGAAGGAAAAATGAAACTGAAGATGGCACAACGCCGAATCCGGTTTGTCTGTAAACCAAGCTTGACGGAAATTCGTTCCAAAATAAATCATCTTACCACCCTGTCGGAAAAATCAACCAACACCAACACACAGTTAAGGTAAATATTTTATCCAAGGAGACTTAAAAATACAGTTACATATTTTTCGCCATCTCTTCTCGTTCTCGAAATATTTGATATTGCCCCTTTTTCCTAAATAAATAGAGCACTGTGTGGCGCTTACAATATGTTGATTTTTTTGCTTAAAATTTAAAAAATAATACAGACTACTGAACAAAATTATAATAAATACTATACAAAATGGAATACCTAAGCGCGCTACAGTTGCTTAAAGAAGTAAATCGTGTGCAATGTTCGCATTAACTCTTACAATCTAACAATGAAAGTGCGTCCAACGCGAATATATATATGTATCTATGTAAATACTTTTGCAAGTATTCTGCAAGTCGTAGTCGTGGAATTTACACAAAGCGCATATCTGTAGCTCTGAAGTGGCTACAGTTTTCTTTAAGTGGCGTAGTTTGAGATTTTAAAGACATTAGCTATTTACGTGCATTTACTTATTTCCTAAAAAAAAAAGTTAAAAAAAAGGTGGATAAGAACAAGCTTTTTTGCAACGCGCGCCGCTGGCAGTCATTTTCACGTCGGTTCACCGCACAACTTCGTGCAACTTTCACCTTCAACCTAACAAATCCCGCGAGCTCAACAGTGAGATTTCCATTTCCTTTGTTTTTTGTCCTAAAATACATATATAAATAGTTGCTCGAAATCCGTCTTTCCTTGACTTGTAGTGCTGTTACGTTTTCTTCGCCAACTTCTTCACTAACTTCCACTTTCCTTGCGTTGGTTCATTTCAGCGTGGCATTGCTCTGCTCTCGGCGGTATTTGAGAATGAAATGAGTTGCAAAGTTTTTAAGCGAAACAAGAAATTTCAAACCATTTCCCTTCTAGTATTTTTAGCGGCCTGACAAAGGCTGGAGAAGAAAAACATTTGGCAAGTCCTTCATTTCAACACAAACTTGAATCAAGCCGAATGCTTTACATTGCCTTAAATTTCCCTTATTTTTCTTTTTTTTTCTTTTCTTTAAGTGCTGTACTTCAGACATTGAGTGAATGCATTCATGGTTTAATGGCAGCTGCAGCTGACCTTGAGGACTTCACTGCATTCGAATCGCTACAGGAAATTAGCTGATTGTTTGATTTCCAAAGTAAGAGCTGGAGATGAAAAATAATTTTAAGGAAACTTAAGGTATTACTTGAAAACATGAATATGAATAAGCAACTATTCTATTAGCCATAAAAGCTGTTGGTGACGGTTTGAACTATTCACGATTATTGCAGTTTTTAATTACTTGCCGGCCGCTCTTGTGTAGGTAGTGAGAGCCTGGGATCGAGCCCAGTTTCTGAGTAACATCAAAAAAAAATAAAAAATAAAGAGGTTTATCTAATAGCGGTCGCCCCTCGGCAGGCAATGGCAAACCTCCGAGTGTATTTCTGCCATGAAAAACAGCTTCTCATAAAAATTCAATTGCTGTTGGGAGTCGGCGTAAAACTGTAGGTCCCTCCCCTTTCTGTGACAACATCGGCGGAAAAAGCTCGGCCCAATTGCACATTGGATAAGAATAGTATTCACTCGTCGATTTTTGGTCGCTGAATTTGCATCTTTGATAGATTGAAATGCGAAAAGCGCAAATAGCATACATGAGTATGGCACTGCGAACTCAAAGATTTTTTATACCTCTCAAAAGGGCCTTGGTAGACAAATTAAGACAAAAGGTTCGACCATTGGAGCTTTAAAATGGATTAATTTCAATCTGACCAAGGCCGGACGGTCACAGAGAATATGGTCGGAAGTCCCATCGTCAGCCAGCATTCTGACTCTATGATCACAAGGATTTGGTGCATGTGAAATCCTAGTGGGTTGTGACCAATCAGGTATCCAGGAAGTAGCCTGATGCCAATTCTATATAATGGAGTTATACCATTTCCGTTTAAAGAGTAGCCGTTAAGCCTGGTCTTTCCATGGCCCCCACCGCTCTCCGGTATTTACTGCGTTCAAAATGTAGTACTCACTCAGTAATTATGGCTCTCGAAAATGGGTCAACTGAGACCAGATAATGTTCCGATTCCAGCCAAAATGGTCAGATTTCTCATCACCAAGTGCTCCCGAGTCTCCTGGCAGCCAGATATGCATTTTTCAATTATTATGAGAATATTTAGAGGCCTGTTCAATGCCTTGAATGCAGCTTGACTGTCATAGTAGATTGGTACATCTTTACCTATTAAGTACATGGTTTTGCAAATACTTCGACTTGGAAAATCGAGGCATTTCCCCCCAAGTTATGCTTATCCCAATAATATTCGATATAGACCCCCGCTGCTGACAGTTTGTCAGTTTTGGAGCAATCAGTAAAGACATGAAATTTTGTAATCACTAGATCTGTGTTTGGAGGTAACCAGAACCCAGCTTCGGAGTACTAGAAAGGAATATCCTCAGCAAAGGCTACGATGGCCTCCTATTCTGTGGCACAGAACAGACACTAACGCCTAGAAATTTCCGCAGCGCCTCAATAACTACAGAGTAACTCAGAGAGAGGAAAGACCAATATGTTTGCATGTATTCATATAAACAATATTTATTGGACCAACAAGTTATGGGTAGGCAATGTGGTCAATGGTAAACAATTATTAGCTATTGTAAGCCTTGTTCGTAAGCCATGCAGAGTCAGAAAAAGGCTCCGGAAGTAATATCCGGAGGATGCATCAGACTAGGCCGAGCATACTTTGAACTGCCTTCAAATTATAACTTAAGAAAGTTTTATTGCATGGCAGTTGAGAAGTACATGTGCAAAAATTTCATTAATTTAATGAAGGCAATTTATGGATATGCAGCAGTACTTAGCATGCATTTAGACGTTAAACAACTACCATACTAATACACACTCTTTCTTTTAAGCCTGCCTACCTTTTTGTGAAAGATGACCCGCCCGTGCGCAGGTGTTAATTCCCGGGTTTTGGCACGAAGCCAAGAAAGTGCGTTCTTTATTTATTTCTTGAGAGAACAAATATATGTATTTCAAACGGTGAAGCTTGTCCCGTTATAAGAGAGATTCTCTCCAATCACAGTAGGTTTGAGAGGTATTTCGCAGCACAGATTCTATCTTCCTCTTCATAGCCACGTGCATTGAATGCAGGACCGTATACAATGACGCGTCGAATCTGCCGAATCGCACCTGCTCCCATTATTACGGCAATAAGCGGGCTTTCGACAGCCTCAAAAAAGGACCCTAAGGACACTGGCACACACAAATTTTTAATGAAAGCGATGAGAAAATTGCACAACATAATATATACCAGCGTTCACCGGTTCACCTCAAAATATAATAACCAAAGCCAAAGCAAAAGCCAAATTCAATCAATTTTTTGTCATAAAAGCGCCAACAATATGGTTAGACAGAAAAGAGCAAATTTGGGTTAAATTCAATTTAATTAATTAAGTAATGGTTGAAGCTGTTGAAGCAACAGCGGCGGACACACAACGACAGCAACAAAAAGCTAAGTAACAGTAAAAGCCATTTGAACTGCTTTTAAGGTCGAAGAGGGCACAAAAGCAGCAGCTGTAAAAGCCAAATGGGGTCAAAATTAAAGGCGCGCATAGCAGTACTCAACATACGTCCATGCATACATATGAACCCACATTTCTCGCGGAAAGATTTCGCTCTGCAATAACTTTGCGCCGCATCATATATGTATGAGAATCTGCTGGCGCTGGAATGTGTACAGGATGAAAGAATGTTTGGCGGAGTAGCATAAAGCAGCGCCTGTATTGCAGCTACTATACTCCAAAACATGCATCGGTGTATGTATGTAATGTATGTTTATAAATCAAGTATGTCCTGGAGCTACTACATACGCATAATAGTGAAATGCTCGCGCTTATGCCGCAAGTGCTTGCACGCACACACGTGCAGATATTTGGAACTGTTGTCATTTTCTATGCTGGTATTTCATTTGTAATTTAAATACCACTGCATTGGTGTCACACAATACTCACGCGATAACAAATACAACGATACATACATACATATTGGTTTGATATGATTATGCCTACCCTGCTGAGATAACCAGCGCTAGGAGCTCCAGTTTATAGTTCAGATTTAGTACGATTTGATTTTTTTACTTATGCCATTACATAGAGTGACTACGGAGTAACAATTGGGTTGTTCACACTTGCCTGGTTATCAGGTTATCTGGTTATGTAGTTATATTTTTGTTTAGTTTACAACAATAACACACACTACAGAATAATAATTTTTAACAAGATAACGCGATAACCTGGCAAGTGTGAACAACCCATAAGTGTTTTCATTTTTTTGTACGACCCTTGAACTTCTTAGGAACCAGAAGCATTGTTGAACAACGTTCCTGTCCCTTTGACAAGCCCTGTAATTTTTACTCACTTAAGAACATTTCTATTTCCTCGTCCAACGCTGGTCAGTTACTACTCCATGTCTTCCTGGGTCTAGGTTTCCTGAAATTAGGGGTCCCGAAAGAAGTTCCCGGCTGGACTCTATGGAAGCGTTGAGAAAGCTTCTGAAACATTAGCGTAATGCCCTTGCTAGGTGTCCTACGAGATACGATACTGGCACGAAAAAATAATGGTGAGCGAGGAAAGTAAACCAAGAACGAAAAGACATTCTTATAGAATCCCACTCCAAGCTCCGTCTAATAGGTAGATAGTTCGACTTAAGCGCGCAGTAACGAAGATTTTGCAGTCCTTACTACAGTGCGCTTCGAAATCGTTCAAACTATTTAAGTCCCCAGGACCAGACGGCATATTCCCTGTGCTTCTGCAGATGGGAGATGCTGTATTTAACTCTCGGCTTATAGACAGATTTTATTTAGTACAGTATGCGATCTATTTACGTTCCGAAGGTTTAGAGAGTAGCTTGGATTGCATTCACACATGATTGCAGCTAAAAGAAGGCATTAACTTATATCAAAAAGACCACCGTCCAGTAAGCCTCATCTTATTCCTAATGAGATTACAATGGTTTACAGAGCGAAAATGTTCTACGGATGTCACTATCCGATTCCTTCGTAGAATTGCTCGGCGATTCTTTTCAACGGCTTCATCGAGCGGAGTAGCTGAATATTGGCTGCAAAGTATACATACATATACAAATTGCTCACTACTGCATAGAAGAAAAGCGGGAAGAAAATCTCTTCGTAAATGTTTCAAAACAAAACTGCATTAGCTCGAAACTATTTGATTTTCCTGTTGGGATTACATATATGTATGTAAGTATGTGCATACGTATGCAAAATCTCATGTAAATATTTATAACAGAAGGCATTGTTTTCGTTTGCATACACTTTATATTCATATGTATGTGCATTTGTACTTACATTTACAACTCGCATTCCGTTGTTTTCTTTATTGGAAGTTTATGCGAGTGGTGACCTCTGGTTCTGCACCAATTTTCACGAAGTTGGATTTAAATACTAGTTTTGAGAAGTGAAGTTGTTATACATATGTATATTTAGTAGCTTTGGCATGATGTTCCCAGAAGATAATTTAGGTAGGCCTTCTTAAGTAAAGCCCACCCACCTAGGCCTACCCAAGAAGGGCTCAAAAAAGTGCGTCCTTGCATGCCTTCTAGAAAGGATTATCCATTTAAATTTTACGCGAATGCATAAATTTATATTATTTAGCATTAGAAATGAATTTCAATAATTATTTTAAGTTACAATAACACATATTTAATATGAACTCTAAGCAAATACGTCCTTCAATTTGTGCCACTCCATAAAAAAAGAAAGGAGAAAGGAATGTACAGTTGAAAGCTACTTGACTCTCAGGAAGGCCTTTCGAAAAGGCTTTTAACTCCTAAAATTATCTACTGGGTTAGTATACTTCATGGGGAAATTAACAAGCGGTCTGCCCTCACAAACTTGACATCTTGAATTAACACTACTAGCTTAAGAAATATTATTGGGTATAAAATAATAATAGCATTTAACAGGTAATAATGAGTGTGAACTTTGGTTTGTGCTAAAACTAACCATAAGACAATGGCTAAGGCGAATACGAAGACAAAGATGAGTACGGAGACGAAAAAAACACGACGACGAATACGAATATGAAGAAGACAAACCTGAACATGAATACGAATGTGAATATGAATAAGAGGACGAAGAAGAAGCTGAATGCGGAAACGAAATCGAAAACGACCACGAATATGAATACCAAGAGACGAATAAGACGATAAAACCGAACACGCGAGCACGAACGCGAAGTTGAGTGCCAATACAAAGATAAATGCAAGGACGAATATTAACCGCCCTATTCTGGGGTTTCTTTATACATTATTTGTAAAGGAATTTTATCAAGATTTTTACCAAGCAAAAGCTCTCATCGCATTCTGTGTCAATATTTATAAAATAAAAGGCTCTACGATTTCCACATGAGTGGAACTGATTTCACTGTCAAAAATATGAATTTGAAAGCAAAGAGGCTTTTGGCTGCCGCAGCCGAGTAGGTAGAGATGTCGGCTATAAATTCTGTGTGTCGCAGGTTCAAATCCCGGCACGTGCGGTATTTAATGATAGAAAACATTTTTTTTATATACAAAATTTATAATTTTCATATGATATTACATACATAAATACAAGAATTGCTCGGTTAAAGTAATAAGATTCAGCATGTTTTGAAACATGATGGGTGGTTTTCGAATTGCAGCCCCTTGTAGATAACATTAAGAAGAAAAACTATAAAAATACTAAAAATGGAAGTTCTCGTATCATCTTTTGATTAGATACTCCTCAAAATTATCGATTTTTTATTATACTATACTAAACTTTTCTTTTCGAAGCATTTCACGAAAGTTTCACAAGTAACCACTCATGGCACAGATAATTTTTTGCAGTTTTCTCTCCTTGCCATTATCTAACAGTTTGACCCAATTATTCTGCGCTTAAGCTCGTTTTGTTCTGTTACACATTGCTAGTTTCACATTGCAGCTGGATTTTTAGTGGCTTTTACAAACATTTTGTTTTGCGGCATAAATACATTTTTAAGCCAAAAATTTTGCTTAAAGCAAACAAACCAAACGAATGCGTGGCTAACAGAAATTGCATTTCGCAGCATGCCAGCTGAGCAGCCAAGCAACGAATTCATATGTAAATGAAAAATGAACAAACGGGAGATGTGTATAAAAATAAGTGAAGTAGAAAAACAAAGCAGAAGAGGCGCGAGTAAATATTTGAATTCATTATTAAAATAGTACTGACGCAAAATGGTCGGAGAGAGGATTTGTACAAGCCGTCTGTATATAATTTAATTATCATTTCGGGCTGTTATGTAGTCATAAATTTCATTTGATTTACTTACCACTTATGTAGGTACTTGCATGTAGGGCGAGAGTCATCTTGTACACCCGACACACGTTTACGCCGACACCGATGCCCTTTTTTTGTAATTTTTCAAAAAGAATTTAATTGAAGTCTTATTTTAATAAGAGTGCTGAATTTTATTTTCTTTTTTTTTTTGACGAGAGGATAGAAAAATACATACATAGATAGATGCGTTTCATATGTAAAAAAAATCGTATCTAAACAATAAGTGGTTTGGAAGATATATGTATGTAAACCGGCAACACATTATAATGGCTGTCTACATAAATGAGTTATACCACAAAAACTTGTATCTGAACAATCAGTGGTATAGGGTAAATATTTTATTGTTAATGAGTGAAAATAGTGCGGGTATATCGAAAACTGAGAGACTAGATTGCATACAAACAGACGCACAGATGGACCTGGCTAAATCGGCTCAGCTCGACGTTCCGATCATAAAAGTATACATTTTCATGGTGAGGTAATTATCTTCGGAGATAATCTTAGACAGTCATCACATCTATATCTATATACATATATGTATACCACGCGAAGGGATTTTTTGCCCAGGTCATCAGATCTGCACCGTTCGTTCAATTTTCAAAAATGAGGTGTTAATTAAAATGCTCGGATTGCAAACAAGCTTTACTTTTGAAAATAGTTGCCACTTAAAAAAAAAATTAGATTCAAACTATTATAAAAAATTAATCAATTATTACAAAATTGGTATCAATCGAAACGGTTTTGAAAACCTTTGTTTCTTAGCTGAACCATAGGAGCGTTTTTGAGGTGTTGGAAGAGGGTTGCCACCGGTTTCGCAAGTTAAATTCAAATTATTTAATAAATTAAATGAATTACTAAAATATGTATACCTATCAATCGAAGGGGGTTTAAAAAATTTTTATTTCTGAACTGTATTTAGCGGGGTGGCCACATGTTTGAAAAACAAATTCCACTTAGTTCATCAGTTCATTAAAATATGTATCGCAATGTCCGGGGAATGAGAGTAAACAAGGATAAGCTTGAAAATGAAAATACTTTTAAAGAGGGCTTTCACCTGTTTGAAAAGTCTAACTAAATTAACTAATTATATACTACTATTATATAATTAAATTAATTAATTATTATGAACTATAAATATACCGAATACTAACGAAAGAATGTTAGGAAATCTTTTGTTTGAACATTTGGAATGTTTGAAGAGGGTTGCCGCGTGTTTAAAAAGTTACATTCAAATTATTCAATAATTTTGATGAATTATTAAAAGATGGGTATCAATAGAAATGAGTTTGAAAAGGTTTAACTCCTTCATCAGTTTATTGAAATACATGGGTATCAAAATCTCGGGCGAAAGAGACTTAAGAAGATTTTAGTTTAAGAATACTTTTGAAAAGCAAATTCAAAAATGAGAGGTCAAATTAAAGACCTTAGCATGCAGATGTGTGATCATCGGTATACTATGGGAGACTGTTCTTCACTCAGAAACGGCTTCACGGTTTTAGATGACATATGGCAGTTGGAATAATTTTTATTAGTTATAAATATTAGTAAACAAACAAACCTGAAACAATAAGACGCAAAAATTACTGAAAAAAAAATACCATAATTTAGTTTTAACTGTCATTATTTCGACCGCAATCTGAGGCCACGCCACAGTGTGTCGCCTAGAACAAGCTAGCTATTTTCAAGAAAATTAATTCTATGAAGTATTTTGATAAAATGCTGCCAGAGGAACTTTCACTTTATAGTATTAAAATCGATTTTAATGGCACTTTTCCAATCAATTTCCATCAGTACATATAAACTCCTAAGCTCAAACTTATAGGCCAGCTAACAATTTTCCGCCATCCGGCTTGATTTGGAAATAACATCCTCTCTAATATCGTGATAGATAATCGTTCAAAATAATTAGCTTCACATCCTTTAATTTTCTTGAAGACTTTCTCATTGTAACGTTGCTTTGAGTGATCTGCATTTATTATTTTTCTCTCTTGGATCAATCATCCAACACTTTCTAATGGCAAATTCAAACATTAATTCTATTCAGCTAGCTTGTATGTACTAGAAGACGACAGTGTGCATGCCCAGGAAATCTTAATTGTGCCTCGTCAATTTTTATTTAATTGCTGGGCCTCGAGCTTAATAAAAAAAAAAATTTCATAAATCTAAGGCCAGCAATCAAAAGGAAAATTAAAAAATTTAAGTAAAACAAATAAATAAAAAAGAGTTAAGTTTTTAATAGCTTTTATTTACAGTCTCTGCTCGGCTATGTTGCGCTTCCCGCAAGATGCATTTTTAAATAGAGTTAAAAAAACTTTAAGAACATGAAAATCTCTTCGGTTTCTTTATTGCGTGCAAACCCACAGAAGTAGACCAGAGGGTATAATTCGCTTGGGAAATACTTGTGAGTATACTTAAGCAATCAAATGATTTGACCTTCCCCACGCGACAATGGCCAGAGGCAAATCCGCCATAAGCAAAGCATCTTCTCCACAAAAGTACATAAAATAAGCGATTGAGTTGTGGTATAACCAAAACAATCACTAAAGGGCTACAGACATTTGTATGTACATATGTTCGCATGCACATACATATAATAAAACTAGCAATTGTTTTTGTAACTTGTGTCATTGTAGTTTGAAAATTCACTTGCATCAGCATTCAAAGACTCTCGCACAGAAGTGCAAATGTCAGCAATTTTATGGTGTCGCCAAGCAAGAAAACATTGCTTACACAACTAGACACCCGAGTAACTAAGGGTAAATGTCAAATATTTCCCTTCTATCTACATATGTATGTGTTAAAAAATAGTTAACAATTTGTCGCCTTTCATTGGATTTCTTGCTAAGACACTGGTAAAATTTCTTCTATCAACTGTCTTATACTTTTACGCTTACACAATTTAAGTCTTTTTAAAGCAACTTCACTCACACATAGTCGTGCATACTTATTCGTACATATGTAAGTTGTAGTGACTCCGAGTCGGGCGTAAATGTGACAAATCCCAAGTGAGTCATTTGCTGCGTATCAGCCAAGCTGTGAAAAAGACAGTTTTGCTTTATTGCCTTTTTTATGGCATTTGACGTGCCACAGGCGATGCTGCTCTATGCCTTCTATGTTTGTTGCATTTCTAACCGAAATTATTCCGAAAATAAGACAAGCATAGCAGAAAAGTTAAAGTGTTAAATAAATTCGTAGTGCGGAACGTGTTTTTACATAAATCATATTCGTTGGAATGCATATCAGAACAGTTACCACTCCTCCGAATTCTAATGCGAAGTGGTCACCTAAATCTCTTTCTCGGAAAATGAGGTAACGCAAGGAGCGTATATGAGATCAAAAGGTCATTACAGTTACTAATCTAAAATGATAAACGAGATAAATATTTAGCATTTTGTTACTTTTAAGCAGTCGTCCCTTTAAAATAAGCGAGTATGAGACGGACCGAATCCGATTTCAATAGTTTATTTTACATAATGGTGTTTAGGCGCGACTGCTAACACCGGGCGTCTAAATGCATGATATGTACTGCTGCATATGCAAAAATTTTAATTCAATATAATTTTTTAATAAATAAATGCACGGTTCAAAAATACAAATATTTCGAAAGTTTGTTTAAATTCCATGTGAACTAAATTTAAAGGTATGCAAATATGCTCGGCAGTAAAAGCACTAGAGAAATAATACTGCTACTTGTGGCCCACTTCAGCACATCCTTAAGTAGCATTTCAAGGATATGTGAGCAGCACTTGATGCAACAATGTGGCGAAATACTATAGAGTAAAGCAAGATAACATCACATACATGCATACGTATTAATGTGGTGTATGTATGTATATAAATAAATATGTATTTCAGAGTACTCATAGGGAAACCACATCACAAGTATGTTGTGGACACATACATATAACTATTAGGGCGCTGGTATTTATTTTTTTTTTAGTAAAGCTATTGAATACCAGGAAGGTACAGCAACTTAGATGGTTCTAACCAAAATCGTTGGAGCATTGATATCTCTAGTCAAGCACAACGCAAAACGAGTAAATTTTCCTACAGACACTGCAATTAATCCCAGTGAAAGGCATACAGCTAAAAGCTGAATAAAATCGATGACACTATTATCGGCTGTCGGTTGCCAAGTACATCCGTGGTGTATATGTATGTATAAGTGATTTCAAAAATACTTTCAACTGTATTTGTATTTTCAAAATACATATTTTGTATTTAAATACTACTATTATACAAGTAGTTTTAACATCTCGGTTCGTTACTGGGATAGGGAGGCAGACACACAAACTCACTTTGTTGCAAAATACGACGCGATTTCTAAAAGAAGACACAAAATCTGACGAAGCTTTGACCAGAGGCTGTGCACACTCTCTGCCACCTCTAACTAAAGAGGATTTAAAAAAGTGATCTCATTACTTTTGAGTGGTCAAAAGACCTAACGTTACAGTGGATGTACTACTACATTGTATCCTTCTAGCCACTTGTTTGGAGAAATTGTCTATAATAAGGTAAGTTCCAAAGCCTTACACCGTTATTTGATGTTATCGGCATACGTCATTAATTATACGCTCTTGTAAAAAAAAATTTCCTGAACGGTTCAGTTCTGCAGCTCCTATTAACTTCTCTAACATCCGACTAAAGAAATCACACGACAGGAAGTCGCCCTATCCCAAACCTTGTCTGGTGTCAAAAGGATCGGAGATGTCCTTCGCAATTCTGGCGCAACTGCTGGTATTGCTCAACGTCATTTTACGCAGCCATTTCTGAGTAACATCAACAACATCGTACCTTGTTATTGTCGGGTGGCGGTATATCGACCTTAGCAACAACGCTACCTGCTGCTTAATGCTTTAAAAAATAAGTCTTACGGTTAGACTTTCTATTATAGAATGATGAGCGCTAAATCTAAATATTTGGATTTTCCCAAAATTTACCTACAACAGTCTTTCACTTTCTTCAATTTTCTCAGCTAAGTATGTCACCGCTTCATCGCGATCTTCCCTTGCAATGCGAACGCGGGCGATAGCAACAAACAACAAATCTCTACGCGATTCATTTCACGCTGTCATTATCATTTTAATTCCACTGTCACGGACAGCTCGGAATTGATTGCAAATTTCTCTGTGATTGCTAAGCACAAACACGAATGCAGACCAAAATTGCTGATACCTTTTTACTTGTTCTTTACTTACTTCAGACTTTTTGTACGAAAGACGTTTAGTGAAATTAGTTGAAATTGGCAATTTACATGTCAAGCTCAGTATTGCCCTGACATACTCGCAGCGACAGGATGAAGTATGCCGAGTTGTTTTGTGAAATCACATGCACTTTTAGAAAACAGCTCAAATGATAGCCAATGGAAGAGGGGGTGATTGGAATTACAGTTTAAAGAGCAAAAGAAAATATATAAAATTCTACATGCCACTTAATTATTTGAAATCAATAGTGTAGCCTCGGCATATGCACTGAGATGCATTAACCCCTTTTAGTAGGTTTTGATCTCTATTTTAGTAGGAAAGCAACACAGTTTCGCATAAAGAATTTTCGTTCCTATGACCGCATCTTCAAAGACCCACTCGTACAGCTAACGTTAAGTATTTTTATAGCGCACATTTTGGAGTACTTTCGTTATAGCAAATCCTTTAAAGCTTTATCTATGCTAATTTTCAATTTCATTGCCATTCACAAACTGTCGCTGACAACACTTCGTTAACTTTTCTCATTTTGTGTATGTATGTGTTTGTATAAGTACCCTGCAGGGAAACCGCGGACTAGTGAATCAAATTTCTAGTTCCGTACTAGGTCTTTATCGCCAAAAACGAACTAGTCCGATATGAACTAAATCCCCACCAGTCCAAAATCGGAGAAAAGTGGTACTTTTAAAAAACTAATTTATTTCAGTTTTTTCAATAGAAATCGATATCTAAAGTGACGAATTTAGAAATGGTTCGGAACTATAGAAAATGGGATGCAGAACGAACTAGATCTTATTTGTTGAATTTAGAACTAATTCGGAACTATCGAATAAGGGATGCAGCGGGGGGCTTGTTTACTTTACATAGATATGTGTTTGGCGGCTTTTCCGTTCAAATACGCTTCTATTCTGCGCTTCGCAGATGCTATTTCATAGTTTGGTAATACAAACATTTCAACATCTTGGGACCGTCTGGAATCTAAGAAATAACAGCGAGCACCTCTGCAAACTCAGCTACAGCTAAAGGTATGTAAACGTACATTTCTTAAAATCATTCAAACAAATTTGATTTCAAATTGAAAACACATTTCTTCCAAAACAACTTAAAATCGCACACACGGAAGAACCAAAAAGATGATACTTTTTTCTTTCGTCTGTCGATTTCAGAACTGGTTCGGAACTATAGAATTTAGGACTAGTTCGGAACTATCGAAAAAGGGATGCAGCGGAGGGCAATTGACACTTCCTAGGACATCGCCATGTTAAA